>NC_062216.1:68461208-68517931 GCF_902686445.1 Sciurus carolinensis
TAGTATCTCTATCTTCTTGTATTTGCTAACAGTAGCTTTGTGGCATAAAATATGGTCTATTTTAGAGAAGGATCCATGTGCTGCTGAGAAGAAAGTGTATTTGTTCTTTGTTGGATGGTATATTCTATATATGTCCGTTAAGTCTAAATTGTTGATTGTGTTGTTGAGATCTATAGTTTCTTTATTCAATTTTTGTTTGGACGATCTATCCAGTAGGTGAGAGAGGTGTGTTAAAATCGCCTAGTATTATTGTGTTGTGGTCTATTTGATTTCTGGAATTGAGAAGGATTTGTTTGACGTACGTGGATGAGCCAATGTTCGGGGCATAGATATTTATGATTGTTATGTCTTGCTGATTTATGCTTCCCTTAAGCAGCATGTAATGTCCTTCTTTATCCCTTCTGACTAGTTTTGGTTTGAAGTCCACATTATCTGAATTGAGGATGGATACTCCAGCTTTTCTGCTGTGTCCATGTGCATGGTATGTTTTTCCCCATCCTTTCACCTTTAGTCTATGGGTGTCTCTTTCTATGAGATGAGTCTCTTGCAGGCAGCATATTGTTGGATTTTTCTTTTTAATCCAATCTGCCAGTCTGTGTCTTTTGATTGATGAATTCAGGCCATTAACATTCAGGGTTATTATTGTGATATGATTTGTATTCCCAGTCAATTGACTCATATTTGTTTTGACATGATTTGGTTTCTCCTTTATTTGGCTATTCCTTTAGGCTAGCGCCTCCTGTTGCTGATTTGCATCGTTGTTTTTCATCTCTTCCTCATGGAATATTTTGCTGAGAATGTTCTATAATGCTGGCTTTCTTTTTGTAAATTCCTTTAGCTTTTGTTTATCATGGAAGGATCTTATTTCATCGTCAAATTTGAAGGTAAGTTTTTCTGGGTATAAGATTCTTGGTTGGCATCCATTTTCTTTCACGGCTTGGTAAATGTTGTTCCAGGCCCTTCTAGCTTTTAGGGTCTGGATTGAAAAATCTGCTGATATTCTTATTGGTTTACCTCTGAATGTAATTTGATTCTTTTCTCTCACGGCCTTTAAAATTCTGTCTTTATTTTGTATGTTAGGTATTTTCATAATAATGTGCCTTGGTGTGGGTCTGTTGTAATTTTGTATGTTTGGAGTTCTATAAGCCTCTTGTACTTGGTTTTCCATTTCATTCTTCAGATTTGGGAAATTTTCTGTTATTATTTCATTGAATAGATTGTTCATTCCTTTGGTTTGTTTCTCTAAGCCTTCCTCAATCCCAATAATTCTTAAATTTGGCCTTTTCATGATATCCCATAATTCTTATAGATTCTGTTCATGATTTCTTACCATCTTTTCTGTTTGGCCAACTTTGTTTTCAAGATTAAATATTTTTTCTTCAATGTCTGAGGTTCTGTCTTCCAGGTGTTCTATCCTATTGGTTATGCTTTCTATGGAGTTTTTAACTTGGTTTATTGTTTCCTTCATTTCAAGTATTTCAGTTTGTTTTTTTTTTCAGTATCTCTAACTCTTCATTGAAATGATCTCTTGCTTCCCGTATTTGGTCTTTTAACTGTTGATTGGTGCGATCATTTAATGCCTGCATTTGCTCTTTCATCTCCTCCTCCAATGCCTGCATTTGCTCTTTCATCTCCTCATTTGCTTCCCTGATCGTTTTAATTATGTACATTCTGAACTCCCTTTCTGACATTTCTTCTGCTGTGCTGTCATTGGGTTTTATTGATGTAGTATCTAGGTTTGTTTAGGACATTTTCTTCCCTTGTTTTCTCATATTGGTCAGCTGTCAGTGGGACCCTGAGATATTGCAGTTTTCCGCTCTTGGCTTATAGTGTCCCGGTAGATTTCCAGTGTATCACCTCCCAGCCTTCAGTAGCCTGATGACTTGGAGGAATCTGATAATGCAGTGCATCCAAAGAAAACTCCCCCTACCCCCCTACTGGTTCCACGGTTTGGAGCTGGCTCTGTGCGGAAAGGCTCTCACTGTGGTCCTGCACCGTGCAGCTGGCCGTGTGGGAGGAGCCCACTGCCGGAGTGTGGAAGGCTACCTTGGGAAGACTCTAGTTGCCCTGCCCAGCTCCGATAAGCCACCTTAATCTGGGCCTGCCACCCGGGCCAAGCTTTACCCAGTGGGCAGACTCACCTGTGGCTCTATTTCAGTCCGAGTCTCTCAATGCCTCCCCTTCTTAACTCCTGGGTTCTGGAGCGACTGGGGGCGCAGTCACCCTCTAGGCCACCATCTTGGATCACTCCGTGAAGAGAGCCTGCGGCCGGAGTGGGCAGAGCCGCCTGAAGAGGTCTCTGGCTGCCCTGCCCTGATCCCAGAGGTTGCTTGTGGATCGAAGCTCTCCGTTGGTTCGGGGGCTTGTGGCTGGTTCTATGTAGAAAACCTCTCACTGGGCGATCTGGTCTGAGAAGCTAGCCTTGAAAGGCACCTCCCACCGCAGGGGTCCAGGCTACTTGGGGAAGTCCTCCATGTAGTATTTTGGAACCACAATTGACCACAGATAACTGAAACCTGGAAGAGTGAAACTGAAGATGAGGGGGATGACTGTATCCTCAAAATGCCATAATTAGGCCCTGCTGATCACTGTATCTAAGAACAACATAGGGAGATTGCAAACCAGGAATTTCAGAGGGAATAAGTTCTCTAAGACTCTATTGTGAATTAATTTCAACAGTTCCTGGAAACAGCAGGCCACTTGTATTTCTCTGTGGCTCCTGTAAGGCATTGAAAGTAACATATTCTACCTTGGTCAGCACTGGAATTTATGATGCCCATAGGAAGATTGGGAACCTAGTAGTTCAGTGAAAGCCTATTCCCTGAAACCCCATGGAGAGTTATCTTTAAAACATCTGGAAATTCCCTCCCTCTACCATTTCCCATCTCCTATGATAAGCAGTTTACAAATTGTACATAAACAACAAAACTGAGAACTGATACAAATTGGCCAAAGAAAGAACGGGATCCTCACTGCATCAAGGGGAGACTCCCCAAACCCTAATTGAAAATTCAGTTGGATTCTGCATGTGGAATTTGCCTGCCTGTACCATTTCACTCCTGATCTTTCCAGCTGTTTTCTAAATGCAGATGTCATGCCCTATGGAGCACTGTACATAACAGGACAGTAGGAAGAATGTGAACCTGGGGTTGTAAAGGGAGTCAGTTACATAGACTGCTTTATGAATTAAGTTGAAATCTGCCCCTGGAAAGTCCATGCCACTTGCATTGATCTGATGCACCTATTAGCAAGTTCCCAAAGTAACATTTGTGAGCTCTGACTGTTAAGGTGTCCATAGGAAGAATGGGAATGAGGTACTGCAGTGAAAGACTATTCTCTAAATCCCCATTGTGATCTGTTTTCAACTTTCTCAGAAAATTCCCTATAACTCTATTTCCATGTCTCTTATGATAAGCTACTCGAAATTTGCAAATAAACAGAAAATTGAGAACTGGCCCTAATGGGCCCAGGGAAGAATGGGATCCATGCAGTAGACCAGGGGACCACTTCTCATTCCCAAATTGAGGATTCAGGGTGGTTCTGCATGTGGAAACTGCCTGCCTGTAACTGTTTCAGTCCTCTTCTTTCAAACTGTTTTTAAAATGCTGATATTAGGTTCAGCTGCGTACTGCACTTAAAAGGGTCAGAGGAAAACTGTGAACCTGGTGTTGAAGTGGGAGGAAACTCTGTAAGACCCTTTGTGAAGTAAATTGAAACCAATGGAGACACACCATGCAACTTGCACTTCTCTACTGTTTCTATGAGTCATTGGTGAGCACTGACCCTACGAAGGATTTGAACCTAGTACTGAAATGAAATTGTGTTTCCTCAGACCCCACTGAGATTTATGCTTGAAATGTCCTCAGGAAATTCCCTATGAATGGCAGTTCCCATGGCCTACAGAAGGCAATTTACAAATTGCAGATTTACAGCAAAACTGATGACTGAACCGCATGTACCCATGCGAAGAATGGAAACCTGACAGCACATAAAGGGACAATTCCCATACCCAAACTGAGAATCCAGTTTGATCCAGCTCATGAGACCTGCCAGTCTTTACTGCTTCACTTCTGCACTTTCACTCCTCCACTGGAACCTCCCTACAACTATCATTTGCCACAAATTGCACATCGGCTTCAAATCTTAGACCGGGTTTAAAAAGCACAATTAAGAAATGGGATCCTGAAGCTCATCAAGGGATGAGTCCCAATTGAGAATTCAGTTTGATCCTTCTTGTGCAAACTCTGGGGTCATACCCTTGACTCCTGCTGTTATCCAAATGCAGACATCTGACCTTGATGAGCACTGAACTTAATAAGTCCCTAGGAAGAAAGTGAACCTGGTGTTGCAGCAGGAGTTAATTCTGTAAGAACCCTTTGTGAATTAAGTTTAAATCTGCCACAGGACACTCCCTGCCACTTGCATTTCTCTGATGCTCCAGTTAGTCGTTTCCAGCAAGCATATATTTGGCCGTGTTGTGCACTGGCCCTAAGGTGTCCATTGGAAGCATGTGAACCTGTGCTCAAAAGAAAGACAATTCCCTAAAGCCCCATTGAGAATTTCATATGAAACTTCCTCTGGAACCTCCTTATAATTATAATTTACAATTTCACACAAAATCTTCTAGTTGTTTTTCTAAAGCAGATACTCAGACCTGTTGTGCAATACACCTAATTAAGTTCCTAGAGAGACAGGGAACCTGGGGTTGACATAAGAGTAAACTAAGATCCCATCAGGAGTGAAATTTGAAACTGCTCTGGTAGAGGCCTGCCATTTACATTCCACCACTTCTCACGTAAGATTTTCTAAATTAACTTTAATTTTTATTTGTTCCTCTTAGATATATATGACAGCAGTCAATTTAAGACCTATAAATCTTCCTAACCTCCTACATAGGGAGGCTTGATCTGTGTTTCCTAACATGATTATCTAGCCCTAAGTGACAGAAATAAAGGGATCTCTATTAAACAGAGGTTATGCCAATAAAAAGGTATTTTACAAAAATCGTGTGGCATTAGATATCTTAACTACATCTTACAGGGGAATCTGTGGCATTATAAGAACTAAATGTTGTTTACATTCCTGACAACTCTGGCAATGTAACTAATATACTTAAAGATTTACATTCCAAATAGAGGCTATGTCCTCACCAACCTTGTCAAACTTCTTAACTCTTGGGTATCTGGCTTCTCCTGATGAGAAAAAATGCTGGTCTCTATCATCATCATCATCATCATCATCATCATATTCACTGACATGTTCAGATGCTGCAACATTTATTGTTGCATTGATCTCATTCCAGTACTCATGTTTTCCTGACTTTACAACCTGTTTTTTCCAAACCAGACTTATACCTCAGACCCCTCAACACACCCAAAACATTTGTAAAACAGAAACCCAAAGTGCTTGTCCCATGTCACCCCATTTCATCCTGAAGCAGCCAGAGC
This sequence comes from Sciurus carolinensis, assembly GCF_902686445.1. Taxonomy (NCBI): domain Eukaryota; kingdom Metazoa; phylum Chordata; class Mammalia; order Rodentia; family Sciuridae; genus Sciurus; species Sciurus carolinensis. Next base: position 68,466,656 of record NC_062216.1, read on the forward strand.
AGTCATTGCTCATTTCATCTTACAGCAGTAAGGGCTCCCTTAACAGAGGGAATGAGACAGGAGCAAAAGACAGTCAGAGAGTAAATGATCAGGTGGGAAGGATGAGGGTTGATTATAAAAGAAAAAGAAATGGGCTGCTCCAATTGCACTTCCCCACTCAATCAGTTGCTAACACCTCCCAGATCTGCACTTTCCAACACAAGGGATTGCCCCCTGGGGCTGCTCCTTCCTGATATTAGCCTGTACACAGGGAAGAGGGAGTAGGTGGGGAGAGGAAAGGAAATCTGGAATCTAGAAAAAATTAAGACAGACCACCTACACGGGCACCCAACTGTGGGTCCCTACTTCCCTCTGGATAAGTCTGCCCCCTCTGCTCTCTTTATTTTAAAAAAAAACTTGTTTTCCATGCTTGTGTTATGGTTTGGATGTGAGGTATTCCCCAAAAGCATTGTGTGAGACAAGAAAAGAAGATTTAAAACAGACATGATGGGGTGATAAGAGCCTTAACCCAAACAGTGAATCCCCTGACTGAGTGGTACTTGAAGGTGGGCAGGGTCTGATGGAGGAGGTGGGACATTGGGGGTGTGCTTTGGGGTATATATTTGGTATCTGGCAAATGGAGTGTCTCTCTGCTTCCTGATCATCATGTGAGCTACTTCCATCTGCCATACTCTTCTGCCATGATGACCTGCCTCTCCTGGAACCCTGGGAATGCAAGGGGCTGCCAATGGACTGAGACCTCTGAACCCATGAGCCCCTAAACAAACTTTTCCTCCTCTAAAATAGTTCTTGTTGGGACATTTAGTCAGGGGAGTGAAAAAGGTGACTCCAGCATCTTACCTCAGCATTTCTCATGTGTTAATCTTCAAACAGGGGGAAGAAGGAACTGATCCTGATTTCTAAGATGGCTATTAGAGCTTTTATCCCTTCCCAAGCTCCTACTGTAGTTTTCATTGTAAACACTTCTCACCAGACCTACAAAATCCTACATTGCTTTCTATTCCCATCTTTCCTAACTTAATTATTTCTTTAGGCTGTTAACAGGATTACCCAAAACCGAGAAATCTTGACTTTTTTCTTATAAAATCTTTGATGATTGTAATTTCCTTGCATAATACTTCATTAGGCCACCTGGCAAACCTGCAGGGTCTTTCAACAGTCCCTCCCAAATATCTTCCAGCCCCAGCTTCTTCTCCACAATCCTTGTGTATTGTATTCCTGTACCAATGGGTTGTAGGGATGCACCAGATACTATCACATTTGTCTCTGTTCTTGCTCTTTCCTCCTCTGGAAAGTCCTTAGTCCTTTACAGGTTTGGAAACACTAGTACAGTGCAAGCTCAGCTCCCTTCATGACAACTTGGGTGTGTTCCCAGCTAAAGGTAATTATCTTTTTCTCTGTCCTTCAACTGGAGCAAATTCATATATGGAAAAAGTTTTACCCTCCAATCCAAATCCATTCAGGGATCATGTCGATGTTAGAGGTAATTTAGGATTCAATAAAGCAAACAAATTAGGGTAAAGAAAAGAAATATTTATTGACTCACATGTGTTTTTTTCTTAGTTTTTAACAGACATTTTCAAAAGTAAAAATAAAAAATTTTAAAATTTTAAAAACTACCAAATAAATGTATAATGTAAAAAAAAGGTTTTTACAACAGTACATAGTATTTATGTTTTAAGCTAAAAGAATCAAAAGGGCAAAAATCTTTCAAAGCAAACATGTTATAATAAACTAGGGTTACTTTATTATTAAAGGAGAATTTTTTTAAAGTAAAAAATAATTAGCTCATGTAATTGAAACTCATTACTTGAGCTACTTGAACAAAGTGCTGGGGCAAATGTCCTCGAGGATCTCTCATTTGATGTCTTGGCTCTGACTTCCTCCATGTTGATTCAGCCTCAAGGAAACACTCCACACAAGCATGGTGGAAAAGCAGTTCTCAGGAACCCCAGGTTTCACAGTGTGTTAAGTTCTTGATCTCAGAAGGAGAGATCATTGTCTTTTGCAGCAGTCAGTCACTGCAGGACTTGGATAGTCTCCCTGTGGAGCATGTGTCCACCTTGAGCCCTTTGTTACCTTGGGAAAGTTTGAGTTATTTGATTGACCCGTCTAGGTGGTAAGCTTATTCCTAAGGCAAAGGAGGTAGAGTCAGGTGATAATAAGAAAAAAAAATCATTAGGAGTCAGAAAGACACTTCCAGGAGAAGGCACATTTGGTTCATTGTCATCTCTGTTGAGTGCTTTCATCTTGCCCTCAGTCAGAGCTAGCCGCTCATGTATATCTTATGCTTACTTCCAAGCTTGTTGAGGGCAAGTATCAACAAATGTCAACCAGTCTGAGCCTAATGCAACAACAGTTCACTGAGTGAAGAACCTTCATGGAGATGATAAGTGAAACAGAAACCAAGGTCAGCATGTAATTGAACAAATGTTCTTTCAGACCTTTCAAAACTCCATTAGTGAAACTTGATATTTTTCATTAATTTAGGGAAATTGAACTTCCCTTAAATGAAAGGACAGGGTTACTGCTTAACATGCAATCAGGAAAGGAAGGGACAGGATTAGTTTTTAAGATGCAACCAGCTAATTTGAAATATCTGAACCCAAATGAATTATGATCTGACTAGCAATAACAAGTTAAAAATTTTTCCTCATAAAAATTATTGTATTTGGAAAGAAAACTTAGATATAATGTTCTGGAATTTCTAAGTGTAAACAGGACATAAAGCTTGCATTTTAAAATTTATCACAATTTGGCAGTGAATTTCATTTTATAGTCTTAAGAACTATGCATTTTGCCAAGAATTTTACATTTACAAAAGGAATTATTAAACAGTAGTTTCTTGATTTTCTTTCCTTAGTAACTTCAGACAATCTGTGAAAATAACCCTGGTTTCCACTTTTTACTCTCAATAACTTGCATGATTTATTTCAACTAGTTATTTTGTGGTCAGGGTACTATACGACAATTGGCTCATGTGATCACCACATGGATGGAACCATATTCTGAACACCTAATTAGTGATTTTCCTACAACAGACTCTTTTTTTTTTTATTGTAAACAAATGGGATACATGTTGTTTCTCTGTTTGTACATGGCGTAAAGGCATACCATTTGTGTAATCATAAATTTACATAGGGTAATGTTGTTTGATTCATTCTGCCATTTTTTTCCCTTCTCCCCCACCCCTCCCACCCCTCCCCTCCCTCTATACAGTCCTTCCTTCCTCATTCCTGCCCCCCTTCCTAAACCCAACTCCAACCCCAACAGTAACCCCTCCCACCCCCCATTATGTGTCAATATCCACTTATTAGCGATATCATTCTTCCTTTGGTTTTTTGAGATTGGCTAATCTCACTTAGCATGATATTCTCCAGTTTCATCCATTTGCCTGCAAATGTCATAATTTTATCATTCTTTATGGCTGAGTAATATTCCATTGTATATATATATACCACTTTTTCTTTATCCATTCATCAATTGAAGGAAATTTAGGTTGGTTCCACAATCTGGCTATTGTGAACTGAGCAGCTATGAACATTGATGTGGCTGTATCTCTGTAATATGCTGATTTTAAGTCCTTTGGGTATAGGCCAAGGAGTGGGATAGCTGGGTCAAATGGTGGTTCCAGTCCAAGTTTTCTAAGGAGTCTCCATACTGCTTTCCAGAGTGGCTGCACTAATTTGCAGCCCCACCAGCAACGTATGAGTGTACCTTTCTCCCCACATCCTCGCCAACACCTGTTGTTGCTTCTATTCTTGATAATCGCCATTCTAATTGGGGTGAGATGGAATCTTAGGGTGGTTTTGATTTGCATTTCTCTTATTACTAGAGATGTTGAACATTTTTCCATATGTTTGTTGATTGCTTGTAGATCGTCTTCTGTGAAGTGTCTATTAATTTCCTTAGCCCATTTGTAGATCGGGTTATTTGCATTCTTGGTGTAGAGTTTTTTGAGTTCTTTATAGATTCTGGAGATTAGTGCTCTATCTGAAGTATGATTGGCAAAGATTTTCTCCCACTCTGTAGGCTCTTTCTTCGCATTGCTGATAGTTTCCTTTGCTGAGAGAAAGCTTTTTAGTTTGAATCTATCCCAGTTATTAATTCTTGCTTTTATTTCTTGTGCTATGGGAGTCCTGTTGAGGAAGTCTGGTCCTAAGCCGACATGTTGAAGCTCTGGACCTACTTTTCTTCTATAAGATGCAAGGTCTCTGGTCTGATTCCGAGATCCTTAATCCATTTTGAGTTTAGTTTCGTGCATGGTGAGAGATATGGGATTAGGTTCATTCTGTTGCATATGGATTTCCAATTCTCCCAGCACCATTTGTTGAAGAGGCTATCTTTTCTCCATTGCATATTGTTGGAACCTTTGTCTAGTATGAGAAAATTGTATTTATTTGGGTTTGTGCCCGTGTCCTCTATTCTGTACCATTGATCCACCTTTCTATTTTGGTACCAATACCATGCCGTTTTTGTTACTATTGCTTTGTAGTAGAGTTGAAGATCTGGTATTGCAATACCCCCTGCTTCGCTCTATCTGCCAAGGATTGCTTTAGCTATTCTGGGTTTTCTATTCTTCCAGATGAATTTCATAATTGCTTGCTCTATTTCTGCAAGGTACATCATTGGGATTTTAATTGGAATTGCATTGAATCTGTATAGCACTTCTGGTAGTATGGCCATTTTGACAATATTAATTCTTCCTATCCAAGAACATGAGAGATCCTTCCATCTTCTAAGGTTTTCTTTAATTTCTTTCTTTAGTGTTCTGTAGTTCTCATTGTAGAGGTCTTTCACCTCTTTTGTGAGATTGATTCCCAAGGATTTTATTTTTTTTGATGCTATTGTGAATGGGGTAGTTTTCCTAATTTCTCTTTCTGAAGATTCATCACTTATGTATAAAAATGCCTTAGATTTATGTGCATTGATCTTATATCCTGCTACTTTACTGAATTCACTTAGGAGATCTAAAAGTTTTCTGGTGGAATTTCCTGGTTCCTCTAAGTATACAATCATATCATCAGCAAATAGGGATAGTTTGAGTTCTTCTTTTCCTATTCGTATCCCTTTAATTTCTTTGATCTGTCTAATTGCTCTGGCTAGAGTTTCAAGGACGATATTGAATAGAAGTGGTGAAAGAGGGCATCCCTGCCTTGTTCCAGTTTTTAGAGGGAACACTTTCAGTTTTTCACCATTTAGAATGATATTGGCCATGGGCTTAGCGTAGATGGCCTTTACAATGTTAAGGAATGTTCCCACTACCCCAATTTTTTCTAGTGTTTTGAGCATGAAGGGGTGCTGTATTTTATCAAATGCTTTTTCTGCATCTATCAAAATAATCATGTGATTCTTGACTTTAACTCTATTGATATGGTGAATTACATTTATTGATTTCCTGATGTTGAACCAACCTTGCATCCCTGGGATGAAACCCACTTGATCATGGTGCACTATCTCTTTAATATGTTTTTGTATGCGATTTGCTAAAATTTTGTTGAGAATTTTTGCATCGATGTTCATTAAGGATATTGGTCTGAAATTTTCTTTCCTCGATGTGTCTCTGTCTGGTTTAGGTATCAGGGTAATATTGGCTTCATAGAATGAGTTTGAGAGGGTTCCCTCCTCTTCTATTTTATGGAATACTTTGAGAAGTATTGGAATGAGCTCTTCTTTAAAGGTTTTGTAGAACTCGGCTGAGAACCCATCTGGTCCTGGACTTTTCTTTGTTGGTAGGCTTTTGATGACTTCTTCTATTTCATTACTTGAAATTGGTCTATTTAAATTGTGTATGTCCTCCTCGTTCAGTTTAGGCAATTCATATGTCTCTAGAAACCTATTGATGTCTTCGAAATTTTCTATTTTGTTGGAGTATAGGTTTTCAAAATAGCTTCTAATTATGTTTTGTATTTCAGTCGTGTCTGTTGTGATATTTCCTTGTTCATTCCGAATTTTAGTAATTTGGGTTTTCTCTCGTCTTCTCTTTGTTAGTGTGGCTAAGGGTTTATCAATTTTGTTTATTTTTTCGAAGAACCAACTATTTATTTTGTCAATTTTTTGTATTGTTTCTTTTGTTTCAATTTCGTTGATTTCAGCTCTCAGTTTAGCTATTTCCTGTCTTCTACTACTTTTGGTGTTGGTCTGTTCTTCTTTTTCTAGGGCTTTGAGCTATAGTGTTAGGTCATTTATTTGTTGAGTTTTACTTCTTTTATTAAATGCGCTCCATGAAATAAATCTTCCTCTAAGTACTGTTTTCATAGTGTCCCAGATATTTTGATATGATGTGTCTTTGTTCTCGTTTACCTCTAAGAATTTTTTATTTTCCTTCCTAATATCTTCTGTTATCCATTCATCATATAATAGCATATTGTTTAATCTCCAGGTGTTGGAGTAGTTTCTGTTTTTTACTCTTTCATTTATTTCTTACTTCAATCCATTATGATCTGATAGAATAGGAGGTAGTGTCTCTATCTTCTTGTATTTGCTGACATTAGCTTTGTGGCATAATATATGGTCTATTTTAGAGAAGGATCCATGTGCTGCTGAGAAGAAACTGTATTCGCTCTTGGTTGGATGGTATATTCTATAAATGTCTGTTAAGTCTAAATTATTGATTGTGTGATTGAGATCTATGGTTTCTTTGTTCAGTTTTTGTTTGGAAGATCTGTCCAGTGGTGAGAGAGGCGTGTTAAAAACACCTAGTATTATTGTGTTATGGTCTATTTGGTTTCTGAAATTGAGAAGGATTTGTTTAACATACATGGATGAGCCAATGTTTGGGGCACAGATGTTTATGATTGTTATATCTTGCTGATTTATGCTTCCCTTAAGCAGTATGAAATGTCCTTCTTTATCCCTTCTGACTAACATTGGCTTAAAGTCCACATTATCTGAAATAAGGATGGATACTCCAGCTTTTTTGCTGAGTCCATGTGCATGGTATGTTTTTCCCCATTCTTTCACCTTTAGTCTATGGGTATCTCTTTCTATGAGGTGAGTCTCTTGCAGGCAACATATTGTTTTGTTTTGTTTTGTTTTGTTTTGTTTTGTTTTTGTTTTTGTTTTATTTTTTTTTGTTTTTTGATTTTTTTTTTATTTTTTTTTTACATTTACATAGGGTAATGATGTTTATTTTACTTTTCCCCTCTCCCCACCCCTCCCACCCCTCTTTTCCCTCTACACAGTCCTTCTTTCCTTCATTCTTGCCGCTCTCCTTAGACTAACTCTAAACCTAACCCTAAACCTAATGCTAGCCCCTCCCACCCCCCATTATATGTCCTCATCCGCTTATCAGCGAGATCATTCGTCCTTTAGTTTTTTGAGATTGGCTTATCTCACTTAGCATGATATTCTCCAATTTCGACCATTTGCCTACAAATGCCATAATTTTATCAATCTTCATTGCGGAGTAATATTCCATTGTATAAATATGCCACAGTTTCTTTATCCATTCATCAACTGAAGGGCATCAAGGTTGGTTCCACAATCTGGCTATGGTGAATTGAGCAGCAATGAACATTGATGTGGCTGTATCTCTGTAGTATGCTGATTTTAAGTCCTTTGGGTATACGCCAAGGAGTGGGATAGCTGGGTCAAATGGTGGTTCCATTCCAAGCTTTCTGAGGAATCTCCACACTGCTTTCCAGAGTGGCTGTACTAATTTGCAACCCCACCAGCAATGTATGAGTGTTCCTTTTTCACCACATCCTCACCAAAACCTATTGTTGCTTGTATTCTTGATAATCGCCATTCTAATTGGGGTGAGATGAAATCTTAGGGTAGTTTTGATTTGCATTTCCCTTATTACTAGGGATGTTGAACATTTTTTCATATATCTGTTGATTACTTGTACATCTTCTTCTGTGAAGTGTCTGTTCATTTCCTTAGCCCATTTGTTGACTGGATTATTTGTATTCTTCGAGTAGAGTTTTTTGAGTTCTTTATAGATTCTGGAAATTAGCGCTCTATCTGAGGTATGGTTGGCAAAGATATTCTCCCACTCCGTAGGCTCTCTCTTCACATTTCTGATAGTTTCCTTTGCTGAGAGAAAGCTTTTTAGTTTGAATCTATCCCAGTTGTTGATTCTTGCTTTTATTTCTTGTGCTATGGGAGTCCTGTTAAGGAAATTGATCCTGAGCCAACAAGTTGAAGGTTTGGACCTACTTTTTCTTCTATAAGATGCAGGGTCTCTGGTCTGATTCCGAGGTCCTTGATCCATTTTGAGTTGAGTTTTGTGTAGGGTGAGAGATAGGGGTTTAATTTCATTCTATTGCATATGGTTTTCCAGTTTTCCCAGCACCATTTGTTGAAGAGGCTATCTTTTCTCCATTGCATATTGTTGGAACCTTTGTCTAGTATGAGAAAATTGTATTTATTTGGGTTTGTGTCCATGTCCTCTATTCTGTACCATTGATCTACCTGTCTATTTTGGTACCAATACCATGCTGTTTTTGTTACTATTGCTTTGTAGTAGAGTTGAAGATCTGGTATTGCAATACCCCCTGCTTCGCTCTTGCTACTGAGGATTGCTTTAGCTATTCTAGGTTTTTTATTCTTCCAGATGAATTTCATAATTTCTTGCTCTATTTCTCCAAGGTACATCATTGGGATTTTAATTGGAATTGCATTGAATCTGTATAGCACTTTAGGTAGTATAGCCATTTTGACGATATTAATTCTGCCTATCCAGGAACATGGGAGATCTTTCCATCTTCTAAGGTTTTCTTGAATTTCTTTCTTTAGTGTTCTGTAGTTCTCATTGTAGAGGTCTTTCACCTCTTTTGTGAGATTGATTCCCAAGGATTTTATTTTTTTTGATGCTATTGTGAATGGGGTAGTTTTCCTAATTTCTCTTTCTGAAGATTCATCACTTATGTATAAAAATGCATTGGATTTATGAGCATTGTTCTTGTAACCTGCTACTTTACTGAATTCACTTATGAGTTCTAAAAGTTTTCTGGTGGAATTTCCAGGTTCCTCTAAATATATAATCATGTCATCAGCGAACAGGGATAGTTTGAGTTCTTCTTTTCCTATTCGTATCCCTTTAATTTCTTTGGTTTGTCTGATTGCTCTGGCTAGAGTCTCAAGGACGATGTTGAATAGAAGCGGTGAAAGAGGGCATCCCTGCCTTGTTCCAGTTTTTAGAGGGAACGCTTTCAGTTTTTCACCATTTAGAATGATATTAGCCATGGGCTTAGCGTAGATGGCCGTTACAATGTTAAGGAATGTTCCCACTACCCCAATTTTTTCTAGTGTTTTGAGCATGAAGGGATGCTGTATTTTATCAAATGCTTTTTCTGCATCTATCGAAATAATCATGTGATTCTTAACTTTAAGTCTGTTGATATGGTGAATTACATTTATTGATTTCCTGATGTTGAACCAACCTTGCATCCCTGGGATAAAACCCACTTGATCGTGGTGCACTATCTTTTTAATATATATTTGTATGCGATTTGCTAAAATTTTGTTGAGAATTTTTGCATCGATGTTCATTAAGGATATTGGTCTGAAATTTTCCTTCCTCGATGTGTCTCTGTCTGGTTTAGGTATCAGGGTGATATTGGCTTCATAGAACGAGTTTGGTAGGGTTCCCTCCTCTTCTATTTCATGGAATAGTTTGAGGAGTATTGGAATGAGCTCTTCTTTAAAGGTTTTGTAGAACTCGGCTGAGAACCCATCTGGTCCTGGACTTTTCTTTGTTGGTAGGCTTTTGATGACCTCTTCTATTTCATTGCTTGAAATTGGTTTATTTAGGTTGTGTATGTCCTCCTCGTTCAGTTTAGGTAATTCATATGTCTCTAGAAATTTGTTGATGTCTTCGAGGTTTTCTGTTTTGTTGGAGTATAGATTTTCAAAATAGCTTCTAATTATGTTTTGTATTTCACTCGTGTCTGTTGTGATGTTTCCTTGTTCGTTCCGAATTTTAGTAATTTGAGTTTTCTCCCTCTTTCTCTTTGTTAGTGTGGCTAAGGGTTTATCAATTTTATTTATTTTTTCAAAGAACCAACTATTTAATTTGTTAATTTTTCCAATTGTTTTTGTTTCGATTTCGTTGATTTCGGCTCTGATTTTAACTATTTCCTGTCTTCTACTACTTTTGGTATTGGTCTGCTCTTCTTTTTCTAGCGCTTTGAGCTGTAGTGTTAAGTCGTTTATTTGTTGATTTCTACTTCTTTTTTTGAATGCACCCCATGAAATAAATCTTCCTCTAAGTACTGCTTTCATAGTGTCCCAGAGATTTTGATATGATGTGTCTTTGTTCTCGTTTACTTCTAAGAATTTTTTTATTTCCCTCCTGATGTCTTCTGTTATCCATTCATCGTATAATAGTGTATTATTTAGTCTCCAGGTATTGGAGAAGTTTCTGTTTTTTATTCTGTCATTTATTTCTAATTTGAATCCATTACGATCTGATAGAGTACAAGGTAGTATCTCTATCTTCTTGTATTTGCTAACAGTAGCTTTGTGGCATAAAATATGGTCTATTTTAGAGAAGGATCCATGTGCTGCTGAGAAGAAAGTGTATTTGTTCTTTGTTGGATGGTATATTCTATATATGTCCGTTAAGTCTAAATTGCTGATTGTGTTGTTGAGATCTATAGTTTCTTTATTCAATTTTTGTTTGGACGATCTATTGAGTGGTGAGAGAGGTGTGTTAAAATCGCCTAGTATTATTGTGTTGTGGTCTATTTGAATTCTGGAATTGAGAAGGATTTGTTTGACGTACGTGGATGAGCCAATGTTCGGGGCGTAGATATTTATGATTGTTATGTCTTGCTGATTTATGCTTCCCTTAAGCAGCATGTAATGTCCTTCTTTATCCCTTCTGATTAGTTTTGGTTTGAAGTCCACATTATCTGAGATGAGGATGGATACTCCAGCTTTTTTGCTGTGTCCGTGTGCATGGTATGTTTTTCCCCATCCTTTCACCTTTAGTGTATGGGTGTCTCTTTCTATGAGGTGAGTCTCTGCAGGCAGCATATTGTTGGATTTTTCTTTTTAATCCAATCTGCCAGTCTGTGTCTTTTGATTGATGAATTCAGGCCATTAACATTCAGGGTTATTATTGTGATATGATTTGTATTCCCAGTCAATTGACTCATATTTGTTTTTGACATGATTTGGTTTCTCCTTTATTTGACTATTCCTTTAGGCTAGTGCCTCCTGTTGCTGATTTGCATTGTTGTTTTTCATCTCTTCCTCATGGAATATTTTGCTGAGAATGTTCTGTAATGCTGGCTTTCTTTTTGTAAATTCCTTTAGCTTTTGTTTATCATGGAAGGATCTTATTTCATCGTCAAATTTGAAGGTAACTTTTGCTGGGTATAAGATTCTTGGTTGGCATCCGTTTTCTTTCAGGGCTTGGTATATGTTGTTCCAGGCCCTTCTAGCTTTTAGGGTCTGGATTGAAAAATCTGCTGATATTCTTATTGGTTTCCCTCTGAATGTAATTTGATTCTTTTCTCTCGCGGCCTTTAAAATTCTGTCTTTATTTTGTATGTTAGGTATTTTCATAATAATGTGCCTTGGTGTGGGTCTGTTGTAATTTTGTATGTTTGGAGTTCTATAAGCCTCTTGTACTTGGTTTTCCATTTCATTCTTCAGATTTGGGAAATTTTCTGTTATTATTTCATTGAATAGATTGTTCATTCCTTTGGTTTGTTTCTCTAAGCCTTCCTCAATCCCAATAATTCTTAAATTTGGCCTTTTCATGATATCCCATAATTCTTGTAGGTTCTGTTCATGATTTCTTACCATCTTTTCTGTTTGGCCAACTTTGCTTTCAAGATTAAATAATTTGTCTTCAATGTCTGAGGTTCTGTCTTCCAGGTGTTCTATCCTATTGGTTATGCTTTCTATGGAGTTTTTAACTTGGTTTATTGTTTCCTTCATTTCAAGTATTTCAGTTTGTTTTCTTTTCAGTATCTCTAACTCTTTATTGAAATGATCTCTTGCTTCCCGTATTTGGTCTTTTAACTGTTGATTGGTGCGATCATTTAATGCCTGCATTTGCTCTTTCATCTCCTCCTTCAATGCCTGCATTTGCTCTTTCATCTCCTCATTAGCTTCTCTGATCGTTTTAATTACGTACATTCTGAACTCCCTTTCTGACATTTCTTCTGCTGTGCTGTCATTGAGTTTTATTGATGTAGTATCTAGGTTTGTTTGGGACATTTTCTTCCCTTGTTTTCTCATATTGGTCAGTTGTCATTGGGACCCTGAGATATTGCAGTTTTCCGCTACTGGCTTATAGTGTCCCTGTAGATTTCCAGTGTATCACCTCCCAGCCTTCAGTAGCCTAATGTCTTGGAGGAATGTGATAAAGCAGCTCATCCGAAGAAAACTGCCCCTAGCCCCCTACTGGTTCCACGGTTTGGAACTGGCTCTGTGCGGAAATGCTCTCACTGTGGGCCTGCGCCGTGCAGCTGGCCGTGTGGGAGGAGCCCACTGCTGGAGTGTAGAAGGCTACCTTGGGAAGACTCTAGCTGCCCTGCCCGGCTCCAATAAGCCACCTGTAATCTGGGCCTGCCACCCGGGCCAAGCTTTACCCAGTGGGCAGACTCACCTGTGGCTCTATTTCAGTCCGAGTCTCTCAATGCCTCCCCTTCTTAACTCCAGGTTTCTGGAGCGACTGGGGGTGCAGTCTCCCTCTAGGCCGCCATCTTGGATCGCCCCGTGAAGAGAGCCTGCAGCCGGAGTGGGCAGAGCCACCTGAAGAGGTCTCTGGCTGCCCTGCCCTAATCCCAGAGGCTGCTCGCTGATCGCGGCTCTCCGCTGGTTCGTTGCCGGAGTACGCTGCGCTGCAGGGGCTCTGGGACTCGGAGCTTGTTCTGGTCAGAAAGGCTCTCACTAGCGGGCCAGTTCCGTTCCGAGAACCTGGAGAAGCTGGCTGTGCCGGAGTCGGCAACATATTGTTGAATCTTTCTTTTTAATCCAATCTGTCAGTCTATCTTATGATTGATGAATTCAGGCCATTAACATTCAGGGTTATTATTGAGATATGATTTGTATTCCTGGTCATTTGGTTCATATTTAAAATTTTTGACACATCTTGGTTCCTCCTTTATTTGACAGTTCCTTTAGGATAATTCCTCCCTTTGCTGATTTGCATCGTTGTTTTTCATCTCTTCCTCATGGAATATTTTGCTGAGAATGTTCTGTAATGCTGGCTTTCTTTTTGTAAATTCTTTTAGCTTTTGTTTATCATGGAATGATTTTATTTCATCGTCAAATTTGAAGGTAAGTTTTACTGGGTATAAGATTCTTGGTTGGCATCCATTTTCTTTCAGAGCTTGAAAAATGTTGTTCCAGGCCCTTCTAGCTTTTAGGGTCTGGATTGAAAAAACTGCTGATATCTGTATTGGTTTCCCCCTGAATGTAATTTGGTTCTTTTCTCCCACAGCCTTTAAAATTCTGTCTTTATTTTGTATGTTCAGTATTTTCATTATAATGTGCCTTGGTGTGGGTCTGTTGTAATTTTGTGTATTTGGAGTCCTATAAGCCTCTTGAACTTGATTTTCCATTTCATTCTTCAGATTTGGGAAATTTTCTGATATTATTTCATTGAATAGATTGTTTATTTCTTTGGTTTCTTTCTCTAAGCCTTCCTCAATCCCGGTAATTGTTAAATTTGGCCTTTTCATGATATCCCATAGTTCTTGGAGATTCTGTTCATGATTTCTTACCATCTTCTCTGTTTGTTCAACTTTGTTTTCGAGGTTAAATATTTTGTCTTCAATATCTGAAGTTCTGTCTTCCAGGTGTTCTATCCTATTGGTTATACTTTCTATGGAGTTCTTAATTTGGTTTATTGTTTCCTTCATTTCAAGGATTTATGTTTGGTTTTTTTTCAATATCTCTAACTCTTTATTGAAATGATCTTTTGCTTCCTGAATTTGCTCTGTTAACTGTTGATTGGTGCTATCATTCAATGCCTGCATTTGCTCTTTCATCTCATCGTTTGCTTCCCTAATCATTTTAATTATGTACATTCTGAACTTCCTTTCTGTCATTTCTTCTGCCATGCTGTCGTTGGATTTTATTGATGTAACATCTAGATTTGTTTGGGGCATTTTCTTCCCTTGTTTTCTCATATTGTTCAGGAATCAGTGGGTCATTAAGATATTGTAGATTTCCTCTATCGACTTATAATGTCCCTGAAGATTGCTAGTATATCCCCTCTTATCCTTCAGTAGCCTGAAGTCTTGGAGGAAGTTGATAATGCGGAGCTCCACGAAGAATCTGCCTCTCTAGGGGTGGTGACCCTCAGGTGGCGTATATTCCCTGCTAGTGGGCAGAGGTGCCTCCACTTGTTGACCAATGGTCATCCAACAGGGAACTAGTCTGCAGGCTGAGGCAAGTCCTGTTTGTGCCTGTGTCTCTGGTTTTACCGTCTCTGTGGGAAAACCTCACCCAGCAGGGAAGACTCACTCGGTGGGGACGTCTCGCTGATCAGTTCCCCTCCTAGAGGTTCCCCTCAATCTGCAACTACCGCCTGGGCTGGACTGTCTTCCTCTGCAACGTTCCCAGGGGCCCGGACCTACCTCCTGGGCCTGGGAGCCTCACCCTTCGCAGGCGAGTCTCCTTAGGCTGCCTCTCCCAGAGAATCTGACCGCAGTCCTGGAAACTTCGCTCCACCCCTAGGCGTGTCTCTGTGCGGCTTTTCCAGCAAGAAGTCACCTAGCTCCTGGGACCCTGCTCTGCACCTAGTCGCCTGGCTATGCGGCCCCTCCTCTGAGCCGCCACCTGGAGCCCCATACAATAGCTCCGATACCCAGAGACCCGCCACACACCTCCTCCTCCGGACAGTGGCCGGGTTTCCGAAGCAGTCACTAGGAGCCCAAGCAATTCACTTCACTTCTCCTCCTCCCGCCAACCACCCGCAGTCCTAGGCAGTCACTCCAAGTCCAAGTGACCCACCCTGTTTCTCCTCCTCCTCCTCGGGGTAGCCCCCCGGGTGTTCAGGAGCAGTGGCTCCGAGACCAAGTGACCCACCGTGCTCCTCCTCCAGGCAGGCCACCGGTGTTCAGGAGCGGTCGCTTTTAGTTCAATCAACTCACCACTCGCCTCCTCCTCTGGCAACCGCCTATGGCTCTGATGCAGTCACTCCTAGACCAAGCGACCCACCTCGCTCCTCTTCCAGGCAGGCCACCGGTGTTCTGGAGTGCTTGCTCTGAGTTCAAACAGCTCGCCACGCAGCTCCTCCTCTGGCAACCGCCCGTAGCTCTGATTCAGTCACTCCTAGACCAAGTGACCCACCGCGCTCCTCCTCCAGGCAGGCCACCGGTGTTCTGGAGCGGTCGTTCTGAATTCAAACAGCTCGCCACGCAGCTCCTCCTCTGGCAACCGCCTGTGGCTCTGATGCAGTCACTCCTAGACCAAGCGACCCGCCGTGCTTCTCCTCTTCCTCCAGGCAACCCCCCCGGTGTTCAGAAGCGGTCGTTGTGAGTCCAAACAGCTCGCCACACAGCTCCTCCTCAGGCAGCCGCCTGAAGCCCCAGTGGTTGCTCCGAGTCCAAGCGCTGTGCTGAGCTGCCTCCTCTATGATGATCCCAGTTGTCTGTGTTTACCGCTCCTGTGGGGGGAGGGGCGTCTCGCCGAGCAACTCTACTTTACAAAGTTCCCTGCGTTCCGGGGCTACCGCCCCATCCGGGACGCCTCCCCAGTGGGAGAGACTCACCCAGTGGCTTTGAGTTGGTCCCAAGCCTCTCACTATCTCCTCTTTTGAATCCTGCATCCTGGAGCAACGTGAAATGCAGCCGCCCTCTAGTCCACCATCTTGAAAACCTACAATAGACTCTTAATAAAGCAGTTTTTAAACTTCTTTTCACAAGTCCATGTTGTAGAGTTTGTTTAGTATATAGGTTAATCATGATTTGTATCAGATTTAAATTCATATGAAATCACCTCTGCTGTTTCTTATCACTGGGTATCTTGGAAAAGCAATTAAGCCTCCATAAAGCTCATTTTACTAACCTAAAATGGGGCTTATAATATCTGGTTCAGAGAATTGTGAAACTTACAGAAAATGATTATGTTGTTTTGCACAGAGCATAAGACACAATATGAAGTCTCAATGTACTACAAGGACTATTGGCAAAACAGTTGTTTTTATCCTAAAATTGGTATGCATTGCTCTTGAGAGAAAGAAAAACTCGATATTACTGTTGGAAGAATATGTGATCAGTCATACTTAAGCAATCTTGTTTAGAATGAAAAGTGTAAGGGTGTGGATGTAAAAGAGAGCACTGCAGGGTCCTTATTTCCAGGGTGCTGCAATGCTCTGCTTTCACATGTGATGGGCTGAATTCTCTGCTGCTTGCCCCTGAATAATGAGCCTCCCTAAGGACAACTGGTATATTTCCTGACAAATATCCCCAACTGGGGTCACTAGGCCAGACCCGGTGTGGCATCTCATGTGCCACATATTAGAAATATCTTACTCCAATTGGGATTAATTTAATCTTTTTGAGAATTATAAAGCTGCTCTACTTCAGGCTTCTTAAATATAAAGAATGTGAAGAAAATGAGGCATCATGTACAGGGGCATCTAAATGGGCACCTCAGGGTTCTCACGAGGCCACACATCATGATGTTATTTTGTGATCAAAGTCATGGTGCTGTCAGACTCCTGATGACTTCCATAACTTCATTGCAGCCCTGTTTCTGGACTGGCCATATATCCTCCTTTAAAGCTCAATGCTGCTTTACAAATACACATAACCTGCATTCATTCTTATGTAAGTTCTAATCACTGTTATTTGTTCTTTGTAGTATTTTTAAAATTTTTTACTCTGTAGTAATTTTAAACTTATAGGAATGTCAGAGGACTGGGAAATAGAATTCCTATGTGGCCTGTCCTTATTGGTCTAATCAATCTTGTCAAACTCATCTTGTTGAACAAACAGCTTTTAAAGATTTTAACACATCATTAATGAGGGAGACAGGTCTACATTATAATAGTTGAAATATTCATATATACATGTGAAATATTGAAGTGAATTTGCAAATGAATGCAAAACTTTTCTTCATAGTCAGGGAGGGAAGATCATTGAAACTGTGTGAACAAAATTTATTTAGTGACTCTCCATGAGAATTATTTTGAATAGCTAGGATGAGTCACAGACTTTTCACATTTTGTCACATATCCTTTATCATTACCTCTTTCCCTAATTCAATTTTTCTGAACAGTTTGAACAGAATACTTTTGTCTTATACCCCTGAACACCATAATGCCTTTATTCTGCTGTGATTGTCCAGGAAAACACATTCTCTCTCATAACCCTGGAACATTCCTAAATTCAGGAAACTAGCATAGATACGACATATTTCTCCAATATACAGCCCAGGTATGATAGTTGTCTTAAGAAAATCCTCAACAATATTTTGCATCCTCCATGCTTGGTGTAAATCCAGGGTCACCTAGTTCATACACTTATCACATCTCTTTAGTCTCCTTTATAGTTTTAGAAACTTTTCAAGTTTGCCTACTTCTGAAATTTAGAGTCAAAGACTGTGGCATTCATGTGCGTGTGTGTGTGTGTGTTTGTGTGTGTGCGCACTGCTTCGTTGGTGATTATATGTCCAGCTATTATGTCAAAATCCAGCATTGTCAAAAGCACATTTAACCTCCAAAGTAATACTGGGAGAAATCAGAACGTGAAATATGTGCCACCAGGCCTACAATATAGAAATAGCTGACAACGTGTTGGCCATGCTTACCAAATTGAGTATAAGAGCTTGGCAGGCAGGAGGTGACTAGAAGAGGACAGCCTGCGAAGGAAGGGTGGTATCCATGGGTTCTTCACTGGCAGCCTTGGAGGTTGAAGGTGCAGAGGCCTTGTGTGCCGAGGTGGAGGCCAGTGAATGGTTCACAACTGGCAGCATGAGAAGCATGGGGGCATTAAGAGAGGCTCTGCTTTGCTTAAGGCTCCAAGATGCAGCCTGAGGGGTGGGTTGTGGGACAACAGAAGGGTACAGATTGGGGTTGGGGTGGGTGACCTGGGGTATTGCCAGGTCAGTGGAGCTAGTTCCCCTTGCTGGCTGCCTGTACTGCCTAGGGCCATGGACCTTGCGGTGTGGGCAGGAGCTATCACAGGAAGCAGGAGAAGATGGGACAATCACTGCCATAGAAGAGGTCCTCAAGGTCCTCAGGCTGCACAGTGGGATGCTGGGTAAGGTGAGCCAATGACTTGGCTATGGTGGTGGTAGAGATGCTTGTAGCAGTTAAATTCTGGCCCTGGCTAGCAGGGTTGCAGGTGGAAGGGATGAGAGTAGTGCTTGGGAAGGAATGAGGAGGAGGAGGAGGAGGAGGAGGAGGATGAAGAGGAGCAGGAGGAGCAGGAGGAGCAGGAGGAGCAGGAGCAGCAGCCAAAGGAGAAGGGGCATTAGGAGGAGGAAGAAATGGAGGAGGAGAAAAAAGAACAGAAGGAAGAGGAGGACAAAGAAGAGGAGCAGGAACAGTGAAATTAGAAGGGGAATTAGAAGGAAGAGTAGGAGGAGGAAGAGAAAGAAGAGGTGGAAGAGGTGGAGGAAGAGGAGGAAAAGGAGAAGGAAGAGGAGAAGCAGGAGCAGGAGGAGGAAGAGTTAAATAAGGAGGAGCATTAGGAGGAGGAAGAGCGGGAGGAGGAGGTGGTGGAGGAGAATCAATACATATGGGGATTGGGGATGTCAATCTGTAGGGGATAGGGTTGAAGGGGAAAGGGATCTGGATGTGAGATGTGGGAGGTGGGAACTGGGAGGTACCACAGGTCTTGGCAGATGTGTAGGTTGGTGAAACTCAGGGGCAACTCCCACCTTGATATTGGGCTTCAGAGGAGAAGAAGGGTTGGGAAGAGGCAGAGGAATTGAACTTGGGATTGCCCCCTCACCTTTATTTGGCACAGGGGAAGGTAGAGGGACAGATTGGTTCAGGGGCCCAGTTAGCTGGAATTCCATCTGGTGGGTGGAAAAAATATCAGGCATCTGGGAGGGGTCATTGGGTGGGGTCACTGAGTGTTCATTCCAGGCAGCAGCTGCAGGTGGGAAGAAAGAATGGACAGACTGAGTGGTGGTGTGGGCCCACAGAGCCTCTCTTCTACCCTCCAAGGCCCCTGCATCATCCCCCGAGTTCTTCCTCATTGCATCCTAAACCTCCGTCTTCAGGGTGCCTGAGCCCCCCTCAAAACACAGATGTGGCCGCTTCGCAGGTGGGGGCCGCCCATCTTCGTGTCCAGAGATCAATAATGGCAGGGCCAGTGGCATCGATTTTCTTCTTTTCTTGGTCCTCCAGGTAGCAGTTCTTTGTGGAAGACAGCTCTGGGGTGGGCCACAGGGTGGTTTTGGCCCCACACTCCCTTGGTGGTGGCCTGGGAGCCTCTTGAGATGGGCCAAGGAGAGCCTAGAGGAATTCCATCTGCCCATTTGTCTGGCACTGAGGAACAGCCCAGGTCTGCCTCTGCCTCAGCTTTAAACAGGCCCAGGACTCCTTGCGCAGGGCACTGGGAGGTACCTCTCATGCATCAGGCTACTGAAGACTGGGAGGTTTTGTTATTTTATGACTGTTATACTGTAGATTTTCTTTTTTCTCCTTATTGAACAATTTTAAGTTTTTATTTCTTTACTTTTCTTGCTCTCTTTTCCTTTTGTTTACCTGTTTACCTGTTCCCTCAGAGTCTCTTGCTCCCTTTTTTGCATGCTAACATCAAATTTCTCTTGATTACGCTCTCACCCTTTCTATTATCTAGAACTTCTGTATATTCTTTTCTTATCCCATTCATAGCTACATTCTACATCCCTCTGCATCCTCTTTGTCCTCCATTGGAAACTGCAGACCTTATTGCAAATTTGTTTGTTTTACTGAAGATAATATTTGAACTAATTCTGTTTATTATGACAATATTGTTATTGTCCTCATAGGGGCTATTTGGTCTAGGATTGCATACTCTCTGAATTGTGCACTGCTAATATTGATCTCCCCTTAAAGAAAAGGTTTTGGAAACCTATAGGGCCACTGTAAGTCTATAGGGGAAAATCTGCAATACCCCAGATCTGCACTCTTGAGTAGAAGATACATGAGAACATGAAAAAACAAGGGAAGAAAATGATCCAAACAAATCTAGATTCTATATTAATAGAATCCAATGACAGTATGTTAGAAGAAATGTCAGAAAAGGACTTCAGAGTATACATGATTAAGATGATTCGTGAAGCAAAGGATGAGATAAGAGAGCAAATGCAGGCAATGAATGATAATACCAATAAGCTGAAAGAGCACCTGCAGGAAGCAAAAGATCATTTCAACAAAGAGATATTCTCAAAAAAAACCAAATGGAAATCCTTGAAATGAAGGAAACAATAAACCAAATAAAAAACTCAATGGAAAGCATCACCAAAAGACTAGACCACTTGGAAGACAGAACCTCAGACAATGAAGACAAAATATTGAATCTTGAAAATAAAGTTGCCCAAACAGAGAAGATGGTAAGAAATCATGAACAGAATCTCCAAGAACTATGGGACATCATGAAAAGACCAAATTTAAGAATTATTGGGATTGAGGAAGGCACAGAGATAAAAACCAAAGGAATGAATAACCTATTCAATGAAATAATATCAGAAAATTTCCCAAACCTGAAGAGTGAAATGGAAAATCAAACACAAGAGGCTTACAGAACACCAAATGCACAAAATCACAACAGATCCACACCAAGTCACATTATAATGAAAATGCCTAACATTCAAAATAAAGTTAGGATTTTGAAGGCCACGAGAGAAAAGTATCAGATTACATATAGGGGGAAACCAATACGGATAGAAGCAGACTTCTCAACCCAGATCTTAAAAGTTAGAAGGGCCTGGAATATCATATTTCAAGTTCTGAAACAACATGGTTGCCGACCAAGAATCCTATACCCAGCAAAACTAACCTTCAGATTTGAAGATGAAATAAAATCCTTCCAATGAGAAACAAAAGTTAAAAGAACTTACAAATAGAAAGCCTGTGCTACAGAATGTTCTCAACAAAAGATTCCATGAGGAGGAAATGAAAAACAACAATGTAGGTCAGCAAAGGGAGGAACTACCTTAGAGAAAAACCACTCAAAGGAGAAACCAAGCCAAATTAAAAACCAAAAATAAGCCCAAATGCCTGGGAATACAAATCATATCTCAATAATATCCCTGAACCTTAATGGCCTAAATTCATTAATCAAAAGACATAGACTGGCAGATTGGATTAAAAAGAAAGACCCAACAATATGCTGCCTGCAAGAGACTCATCTCATAGAAAAAGACATCCACAGACTAAAGGTGAAAGGACGGGAAAAAACCTACCACACATATGGACTCAGTAAAAAAAGGGGTGTTTCCATCCTTATATCAGATAAAGTGGACTTCAAGCCAAAGTTAGTCAGAAGGGATAAAGAAGGACATTTCATACTGCTTAAGGGAACCATAAATCAGGAAGATATAACGATAGTAAATATTTATGCCCCAAACAATGGTGCATCCCTGTACATCAAACAAATCCTTCTTAATTTCAGGAATCAAATAGACCACAATACAATAATTCTGGATGATTTTAATGCACCGCTGTCACCACTAGATAGATCTTACAAACAAAAACCAACGAAAGAAACCATAGAACTCAATAACACAATCAATAACCTAGACTTAATAGACATATATAGAATATTCCATCCAACAACGAGCAGATTCACTTTCTTCTCAGCAGCACAATGGAACCTTCTCGAAAATAGACCATATGTTATACCACAAAGCAGCCTTAGGAAATGCAAAAAAATAGAGATACTGCCTTGTGTTCTATCAGATCATAATGGACTAAGAGTAGAAATCAATGACAAAATAAAAAACAGAAATTACTCCAACACCTAGAGACTAAATAATATGCTACTGAATGGAACATGGATAACAGAAAACATCAGGGAGGAGATAAAAAAATTCTTAGAGGTCAATGAGAAT
This sequence comes from Sciurus carolinensis, assembly GCF_902686445.1. NCBI lineage: Eukaryota > Metazoa > Chordata > Mammalia > Rodentia > Sciuridae > Sciurus > Sciurus carolinensis. The sequence continues at coordinate 68,488,622 of NC_062216.1, forward strand.
GATGATACAACATATCAAAATCTCTGGGACACTATGAAAGCAGTACTAAGAGGAAAATTCATTGCATGGAGCACATTCCAGAAAAGAATGAAAAGTCAACAACTAAATGACCTAACATTACAGCTCAAAGCACTAGAAAAAGAAGAACAGAATAACAGCAAAAGTAGTAGAAGACAGGAAATAGTTAAAATCAGAGCTGAAATCAATGAAATTGAAACAAAAGAAACAATTCAAAAAATTGACAAAACAAAAAGTTGATTCTTTGAGAAAGTAAACAAAATAGACAAACCCTTAGCCACACTAACAAAGAGAAGGAGAGAGAAAACTCAAATTACTAAAATTCGTGATGAAAAAGGAAATATCATGACAGACACCACTGAGATAGCATAATGAGAAGCTACTTCAAAAATCTGTATTCCAACAAAATAGAAACTACCAAAGATATTGACAAATTTCTAGAGACATATGCTCCTCCCAAACTGAACCAGGAGGACATACACAATTTAAACAGATCAATATCAACAATGAAATAGAAGAACCTACCATCCAAGAAAAACCCAGGACCAGATGAAGGGGTTTGTATTTTGTCGAACGCTTTTTCTGCGTCAATTGAAATAACCACATGATTCTTATCCTTAAGTCTATTGACATGATGGATTGCGTTTATTGATTTACAGATGTTAAACCATCCTTGCATTCCAGGGATGAATCCCACTTGATCATGGTGCACGATTTTCTTAATGTGCAAATTTCTAGAGACATATGCTCCTCCCAAACTGAACCAGGAGGACATACACAATTTAAACAGATCAATATCAACAATGAAATAGAAGAACCTACCATCCAAGAAAAACCCAGGACCAGATGAATTCTCAGCCAAGTTCTACAAGACCTTCAAAGAAGAACTCATTCCAATACTTCTCAAAGTATTCCAGGAAATAGAAAAGGAGGGTACCCTACCAAACTCATTCTATGAAGCTAATATCACCCTCATACCCAAACCAGGAAAAGACACATCAAGGAAAGAAAATTTTAGACCAATATCCTTGATGAATATAGATGCAAACTCCTTAACAAAATATTGGCAAACCATATCCAAAAACATTAAGAAAATCGTGCACCATGATCAAGTGGGATTCATCCCTGGAATGCAAGGATGGTTTAACATCTGTAAATCAATAAACGCAATCCATCATGTCAATAGACTTAAGGATAAGAATCATGTGGTTATTTCAATTGACGCAGAAAAAGCGTTCAACAAAATACAAACCCCTTCATGCTCAAAACACTAGAAAAAATAGGGATAGTAGGAACATACCTGAACATTGTAAAGGCTATTTATGTTAAGCCCATGGCCAACATCATTCTTAGTGGAGAAAAACTGAAAGAATTCCCTTTAAAAATGAGAACAAGACAGGGATGTCCTCTTTCACCACTTGTATTCAACATTGTCCTCGAAACTCTAGCCAGAGCAATTAGACAGTCTAAAGAAATTAAAGGGATATGAATAGGAAAAGAGGAACTTAAGCTGTCACTATTTGTTGATGACATGATTCTATATTTAGAGGATCCAACAAACTCCTCCAGAAAACTTCTAGACCTCATCAATAAATTCAGCAAAATAGTAGGCTATAAAATCAACACGCAAAAATCTAAAGCATTTTTATATGCAAGCAATGAAACATCTGAAAGGGAAGTGAGGAAAACAACTCCATATGCAATAGCCTCAAAAAAATAAAATACTCGGGAATCAATCTAACCAAAGAGGTAACAGATCTCTACAATGAAAACTACAAAACATTGAAGAAAGAAATTGAGGAAGACCTTAGAAGATGGAAAGATCTCCCATGTTCTTGGATAGGCAGAATTAATATTGTCAAAATGGCCATACTTACCAAAAGTGCTATACAGATTCAATGCAATTCCAATTAAAATCCCAATGATGTACCTTACAGAAATAGAGCAAGCAATCATGAAATTCATCTGGAAGAATAAGAAATCCAGAATAGCTAAAGCAATTCTTAACAGGAAGAATGAAACAGGGGGTATTTGCAATACCAGATCTTCACCTATACTACAAAACAATAGTAACAAAAACGGCATGGTATTGGCACCAAAATAGACAGGTAGATCAATGGTACAGAACAGAGGACACGGACACTAACCCAAATAAATACAATTTTCTCTTACTAGACAAAGATGCCAAAAATATGCAATGGAGAAAAGATAGCCTTTTCAACAAATGGTGCTGGGAAAACTGGAAATCCATATGCAATAGAAAGAGATTAAACCCCTATCTCTCACCCTGCACAAAAATCAACTCACAATGGATCAAGGACCTTGAAATCAGACCAGAGACCCTGCATCTTACAGAAGAAAAGGTAGGTCCAAATCTTCAACATGTCAGCTTAGGATCAGACTTCCTTAACAGGACTCCCATAGCACAAGAAATAAAAGCAAGAATCAATAACTGGGATAGATTCAAACTAAAAAGCTTTCTCTCAGCAAAGGAAACTATCAGCAATGAGAAGAGAGAGCCTACAGAGTGGGAGAAAATCTTTGCCACTCATACTTCAGATAGAGCACTCATTTCCAGAATATATAAAGCACTCAAAAAACTCTACACCAAGAATACAAATAACCCAATCAACAAATGGGCTAAGGATATGAACAGACACTTCACAGAAGAAGATCTACAAGCAATCAACAAACATATGAAAAAATGTTCACCATCTTTAGTAATAAGTGAAATGCAAATCAAAACTACACTAAGATTCTATCTCACCCCAATTAGAATGGTGATTATCAACAATACAAGCAACAATAGGTGTTGGAGAGGATGTGGGGAAAAAGGTACACTCATACTTTGCTGGTGGGGCTGCAAATTAGTGCAGCCACTCTGGAAAGCAGTGTGGAGATTCCTTAGAAAACTTGGAAGGGACCCACCATTTGACCCAGCTATCCCACTGCTTGGCCTATACCCAAAGGACTTAAAATCAGCATACTACAGAGATACAGCCACATCAATGTTCGTAGCTGCTCAATTCACAATAGCCAGATTGTGGAACCAACCTAGATGCCCTTCAATTGATGAAAGGATAAAGAAACTGTGTTGTTTATATATGCAATGGAATATTACTCAGTTATAAAGAATAATAAAATTATGGCATTTGCAGGCAAATGGATGAAACTGGAGAATATCATGCTAAGTGAGATAAGCCAATCTCAAAAAACCAAAGGACAAATGATCTCGCTGATAAGCGAATGATGACACATAATGGGGGGTGGGAGGGGGGTAAGAATGGAGGAAGGAGGGACTGTATTGAGGGAAAAGAGAGGTGGGAGGGGTGGGGGGGAAGGAAAAAATAACAATGGTTCAAACATCATTACCCTATGTAAATGTATGATTCCGCAAATGGTATGCTGTTACTCCATGTACAAATAGAAACAACATGGCTCCCATTTGTTTACAATAAAAATAAATTAAAATTTAAAAAAATTTTTTAAATATTACTTCAGGTAAAATGTTTTGTTTGGGAAGAATGCCCTTTCCTCCTAAAACATATGTATATCCATTTCTCTAAACCATATTGAGGGTATGCAGTGTTCTGCCTGTTGCCTAACATCACACTTCTCAGAGGTCTCAGACTATGTGTGGCTGCATTGCTCTGGGCCCAAGGTGATGCAGAACACCTCATGTTTCTGAGGTGTCAGTCCATGGGACCCAGCCCCATTGCTCTAGGCCTGAGGTGAAGAAGACCATGGCACATGGTCATTTTGAAGGAAAGCTGCTCACCTCATGCAGCCACAAAGTAGAGAGTAAGAAAGAGAAAATATTTTCTCCAAGGACATGCCACTGGTGCTCTCCATCTTCCAGCCATGCCCCACCTTCCCACAGTTACAACCTGATCCAGTAGTCCTTTCTAATTACTGACCTACCCAAAGGATTTATTTATTGATTGATCAGGTCACCATGCTCATAATCAAAAACTTTCTGAACATTTCTGCATTAGTTCACATGAGATTTTGAGGAACACCTAATCTCCAAACCTACACATGCCAAGCTGGTCCCCCAAAGGTTATGTCCACTTCACCATGCATAATACACTCACTGCATCTCCAAGAGTCTCCTAATCTTAACAATGCTATCATTGCCAAAAACTTCAAGTGAAAAGTCTCCTTTGAGTCTGAAGTCAAATTTTTGGTTGTGAATCCTTGTAAAAATCCAAATCAACGTGTGTGTGTGTGTGTGTGTGTGTAAAGACAAATATCATCAATACAGAGTTGGCCTCAGAAAATAATTCCACATATTTTTTGGCAGACTTGGTAGCCTACAAACACTACAGAGAGGGAGAGGGGTGAACCAAGTTGGGAGTTTAGCCACACAGACTCGGCCAAAGGCCAGGCATTGTGATATTGGCCTTATATTGAGGGTGATATGGATGTGAAGCTGAACACAAGAAGTCAAGTCTGGCATCAACCTGGGAGCCTTGGAAGAGGTTGAATGATGGGGCAAGCCAGGTTAGTATGAAAAGGCAGGAGGGAGAAAAGGGAGGAGGTGCAGGCCTGAGATGTGGTGTTAATTAATTCAGCACCCAGTATTTGAAGCAATGCTCTGAGCACATAAGGTCCAAGGTGTGCACCTTCTAGTAATAATAGCTGTGCTGGTGACAAAGTTGTGGAATTAAGGAGGCTGAGTCAGAGTTCTATCCACGTAGATGACATGTATGTGCCATCTGATTTGAGTTAAAGGCAAATTGGGGACAATTCAGGGAAACAGTATTTCACACACCAAGTAGCTCATCACTCAAAGAAAGGGAGAGAGGATAGAAATATAAATAGCTCCTGAGAAGTTCAAATATTTGCCAAATAATGACAAATGCAAACTCAGTGACTAAACTCAGAGGTGGGTGGAGAGAAAATGTTTGGGATTTGTCTCTAATCTTGAACCTCAAAACCAGAGAAGAAAATCATGGTCTCCTAGAAGGTTTTTCTTAGAGGCCTGAACAAAGCAAGTATCTTGGATTGAATGAACTACAGTTTCTATCCAGTGGAGTATTGGTCTCATATGTAAGTTACTGACTTCCTCTACCTCTTTGTTCTTCACAAATCCACTGAAAACACGAGACTGGAGATACTCCTCAATAGACTAATAAAGATGGAGATACCAAGAAGTCTTCTAAGCACATCACCTATCCCACTGGAGTTTGGAGAAGCTGGAGTCCTCTACTATTCAGAGGACTGTTTGGAACCTGGGGAGACAGTAGGAGGCAGCATTTTCTACAGGCAAACCATCCCAGGGTGTGGAGTGGCACAGAGATTCCAGGGCACCCACAGCCCCTAGCTCAGTTACCCACACAAAGAAAGCAGCTGTTGAAACACCCAATACATGGCTACCACTCTGGAGGGAGAATACTGCCAAGCAGTGGTATCCCTCTCTTTTCATGCACTGAGGTTCTATGTTTAACTGCCTCTGAACACAGGGAGTACAGAGTAATCAAGGCCCTTAGATTTTCAGAGTTCTAAGTTTGGCTCTCCAAGAGCTGAAGTTTTCCTTCATGTCCAGACAAATGCCCCTTGAGCAGTACCCTCCCCTTCCTCAGCACAGGTGCATGAGTAACCTGGGGCTTAGTGTTTCTACTGATCAATTATAAAATGTGCCAGTCTATAAAAAGGGTAAAGGTTGCAGACTCACAGACCCTAAAATAACACTCACAAGCCCCTGAAAGCAACAGCAAGAAGAAACCAGTCTTCAAGTTGGTGTCCAGGCTTCTACATCAGGACTTGGAACTAAGTGTGCAAAAAAAAGTCCAGTTCTACCCCCTCTTGTTCTAAGTACACCAGGAAACCAGGCAAGTACCCACAGTCAATGACTGTGCATGAACTGGGGCCACATTACAAATGGTCACCCCATCTCTGATCCTCCACTAAGTCCATGCTCCAGAGTCATTTCCTTGGGAGATGTGGACATTTAGATGTAGGTTTCCCCATATGATAGCTCTTAAGAACTCACTTTTGCTTGTGACTCAGTTGGACTAAAAGTGAGGAGGAGACTTACAGGGAAGGCAAGTGGTCAGATTTGGAAAGAGAGTCTTAAGGCTGAAGGTCCTGGTCACACACTGACTTTTATTTAATAGCAAGGAGAGGCAGCTGCCTAAAAGCAAGCCTGGGAAAGATGCTCAAGTTCCCAAGCTCAGCATGGAGACAACAGTGCCCTGCATTCCCCATCACCCTATTAACAGCTGGAAAACATTTGTTTCCCCTATTAAACTGTGGCTCTAAATGAAAATGCTGCCCTTGGCTCCTGGTCTCCCTTCCATGCCTTTGCTAACATATGATTAAACCCTCCAGTCCTAGCAGGCAGTCTTTGGGGTGGGAAAACGTTATTAGCTAATGGTTCCAATCAATAAAGGCATTTGACTCTGATTCTCAGTGCACCAGAGATATAATTATCTCACGCACGATGACTTTGCCACCTGTCACATCTTCTGGTTTAATTTTTGTTAATAAAAAGTAACGAGAGGAGTTGGTGTTTTCTTGTGATGTGACCTGGCTTACTTTGTGCCAGGCTGGGACAGCACCAACTTGCAGCTATAGCCTCCCAGACTCCCCTCTTCTGTTTTCTCCCCACATGATTGCTCCTTGTCTCCTACCACTGTCTCCATCTCTTTGTCTTTCATTTGCACCATCTTTCTGTTTGTCCATCTGAGTGTAAGTCCACCTATAGTATTGCTGTTGTTCACTCCCTTCTCTTAGCATCAAGCTAAGCTGACATGTGCCTTCAAAGTTTTGGTCATAAATGCCTACATTGTCCTTCCCTCATATTCTCATTCCCCACCCCCCTCCTGCCCCTCTGCCTCTCCCTCTCCTCTCTTCCATGCTGCTTATTTACTATCTCTCTCTTGCATTCTTCTCCCTGCCTCCTGTCTCCTCCGAGTGACCCCTGGACTCTTTTTCTTTGTCATCTCCTTCAGGGTCCCACTTTTCAATAAAACTCCCCTGATATGATCTTTCAAGGCAGCCATCACAGCATACCTACTCTGTGCTTCTGTCCAAATTCCCCCAGTCTTCAGGGCTGCCCGTGACTATCAGCATTCTGGATTTATCCTCAGAAGTCATGGCTATTCACATATGGTCTTACAGCTGCTGAACAGGTTCATAGCGGCCTGTCCACCTCAAGCTGGCTTGTTTTCTGGTCTTTACTTCATAACCCAGCTTTGGCAGGTCTTCTGGCAAACACTGGTGAGGTCTGTGCTGATGTGTCCTGCCTGTGATTTTTCTGTTGGGGGCGGGGTTCTCCCATGTGCAGGAGAGGCTTCCTGTCCTCTGTCACTTTTCTCAAGTGGTAGCTCTTCCTAACCTTTCCTCATGGAACTTACTGGGCAGATCGTGATGATCTGAGGACATGGTACTCTCCTTTTCCAGAGAGGATCACCTGTACTTAGAGGACACTAGTAAGTGTCATCTAGGTCAGCCCTCCGTCTCCACATACAAATACCCCAAATAGTGTTCTTTCTTTCAAATTATAATTCTCATCTACACATCCTTCCAGTGCCCATATAGAGTTACCTAGGGACACCAAACCCCTCTGTGATTGTAGAATATCCTCTGCATGGAAAAAAGTGAGTGTATGTCCTTTGGTAATGTTTCCTTTGTCTCTTTCAGCCACCGGATCTCCAAATTGAAGTTCAGGTGAGTGAGAAACATACTGTGATTCCTTCCTTCTGCCCACCAGCTTAGTCGTCAGCTACCATTTTGGGTGGCCCAAGATAACCACTGCCAGTTGACAGGTAGGACAAGAAGTGTTTTTCTAAGGGGTAATGCTTTCTTTTTTTTTTTTTTTTTTTTTTTTTGGTAGGGTTATCAAAGAAGAGACTCATGGATCAGACCAAGCAACCAATTCAGGGTTGAGATTTGTTGAATGCTCTGGGACATTTGAGTACTGCTGTCCCTGAGAGGTTGAGCTCAAATGTGTCTCTCTCCCTTATAAGATAAAGTCCAGTTAAAATAAACACATGAGCCCTTGCTACGCTCTTGACCTACTTTATGTTTATGGAAGATGGTGAGATGTGAACTTTGAGGATTGTGGAAAGCAAGGAGGATTATGACTGTGTTCTGAGTCACTGTTCTGAACAATATCAGAACCTTCCAGAGGACCCATGGTCTTGAGCCTGTATTCTGTCTTTTGGCTTCACCTCTGTATTTCCTGGCAAATACCCTTTGTTTGATCACATACAACTTCTTGCAGTTACCCAAGTGTTCTCTATCCTCTTACACATTTAGACCTTCACATAATTTTTTTCTCCACTTAAATCACTTGTCCATGTCATCTTCTGGAAAATTCAGACTTTGGTTAAGAACTTCCAAGTTTACTGCATCTGTGACCCTCTGCACACTCCCAGAGGAGACTGACTCACCTTCCCCCATTCTCACAGTGCTTTGCAGATGCCTCTAGCACCACATTTACCAATTACTGGCTCAGAGACCTGTTGTCTCCACTAGGCCCTGTCTGCATGCCTCAGAGCTACTATTTCCTGACAGTCTAACTCAGTGCCTGTCCCATGTGTGCTGAATGGATGGACATGTGTGTGATGGGCTGACATCTGGCTCCATGAGAATATTATAGGCCAGACTCTAAGGGAAATGACTAAACAGACTCCATTTTGCTCTGAGACTCCATGTTATGTAGGAAATAAGCTTCTACCATGGCAACACCCTGCCTCTGTGCCCATCATCATCAGTTACTTGGTGTGACATGTTTAATAATACACAATGGCAACTCCTGTGTAGTAAAGAATTGCTCTCTTTTGATTCCTATTTCTCCTAAACAATGTACCATGTGAACAGTGACTGTGCGGATGTTAGTAACCATTCTTTGGTTTGTACCTAGGTAAGGGTCATTTTGACCCACTTCCCCCTCTGCCAATGATCTCATGATGTTAATGTGTAATTTTGAATCATAGCAACAGACACTTATGATTAATGTAATTTTTGGTATAAGAACCCCTACAACCCTGTGGTCGGGGCTGTTCTCCCAATAGCCATATTTTGGGGCCTTGTGTGAGACAGTCAGTCAGCCGGCTTAATAAAGACTCTCAAATTTGGACTTCTCAGTGATGATCGGTCTGTTCTTAAGTTGCGCCCCATAGCAATGTGGAGTGAGAATGCAAACTCACTCCTGCAAGTATTACATGGACCAAAAGTAGTCGTCTTTATTTTTCACAACCTAATCTTGCTTCCCTAGCATCACCTACTATGTAGCAGGAGTGTCAGTGATGCTAAGTTAAAGGCAACTGGGTGAGTGTAGCCCAGTCCCCTGAAATCACATGTGTAGTCACTCACATTTCCTTTGACTCAGCTCCTCTCTAGGGCAGATCTGGATGCATGGGGGCAAGAGGATTCCAGATCCCGAAACAGGACTTGGTGAGGACTCATCTTGAGTCCTCTGGGTCTTTGCTTGCTCTGCTTCATTAGGCTAGTCTGAGCTGCTCTAAGCTGGCACCCACTGAGGTTGGGCAGGTTCATCTGGTTTGGGCATCCACCCGTGGAGGACACACCCCATCCCATTGCACCCAGCCTTGAAGTCTCCACCTCTGTCCTTTGTCCCCTAGCTCTATTGCTCCACTGCCTTAAACACCTGCACACCTCATCTGAGTTCACAGACACTTCGTGGTCCCTCACACTCCATGAATGTCCTCTGGGGAGCCAGAAGCACTGTAGCAAGTCCTCTACACACCTGAGTCCTAGTCAGATAGAGCTGTAAGCCAAAGACCACCATTCTCCATGCAGAGCCTACCCACCAGCCCTAATGTCCCTGGGCCTCACCCTGCCTTCCCAGTGTTTGGAAAGCAAACCCCTTTACCTTTCTGGGTCTCAGTATCCAGGGGCTAAGATTTAATGAGGACTCTGGTGTCACACTCTCTGCTCCCCTTTTGACGACTTCTTTTTCCCATGTGCTACTGAGACTGAAAAATGCAGGTTCTCCTCCTCTCCCTCTTTCTCTAAAACTAAGACCTCCTTTATTTAGAAACATAAGCTCAACTCTATTGAATCTGGCTCTTATTACATGAAGGAGCACTCCAAAATGTTTTTTTAAAATCCTTTTTCAGTAATGCATGGATTTTTCCTGCTTTATCTCCAGCATAAGAAGCAGTTGCTGATTCATAATAAGGACCTAATAAATCTTTGCTGATGAGTGAGTGAATGATGCCTAAATAAGACAAGAGACTTGACACATTTTCAAACAAAAGAGCTAATTTAATAGCCAAAGTTGAGCAAGCATATTGTGCTCTTAACAAAGCCCTCACACAATAAGAGTAAAGGGAAAAAGAATATTTCTAAAATGTCATTGTTTATTACATGCAAATCATGAATGAATGAATCGTGAATTAATGAATGAATGAATAATGAATGAATGTGATCTGGAGAATAGAAGAGAAAATAAATATTTTGGTGGACTCTGGGAACAATTTTGTTAACCCAGTGATCTAGCTTGCAACATATGCTTTTTGAAAAAGAGGGAATTTCTGCTCTACTCTGAGGCTTTGCTCAGTCTGCTTTCTACCAGCCAGTGGGCCCTGATCCCTGAAGGATATGTCCCTCTGTGACCACACTCTCAACACAAGTGAAACACAGAGAAAGGACTCTATATTCCCATATAACCTATTACTGGTAGCTTGGTACAGTCATTAAGCCTACCTGCAGACAAGGACCCTGAGGCTTAGACAGGCACAGGGTCACACAGCTCATATATGGCCACATGAGTTCTGATGCAGGAGCCCCACATCATAAGTCTCTGTGCCATCCTGCTGGTCAGGTCTGCCCAGAAATACTAAACCCTGTCCCCGCACAGCTTATTGTATCCTGGGTATGAAGTGGATTGTGCTAGAGAAGTGATAAGGCAAGTCACAAAGGAAATTTAAACATGCTTTTGTAGTAGCTATGTTTAAAAAGTACAAAGAAACAGGAGGAATTAATCTTAATACCTTTTATTTAAACCAGGAATGTATCTAAAACATTATTATTTCAACATGTAATTAATTCGACACATTTTTTAGTGAGAAAGTTCACATTCCTTTTTTTCATGCTAAGCCTTTGAAATCCAGCGTGTATTTTACATTTACTGCACTTCTCTGTTTGAATTGGCCACATTTCAAGTACAAAATAGACACATGTTGTGGGTGGCTGCTGCCACAGACAATGTGACCCTAGAAGTTCTGAGTAAATATCAAAGGGCAGTCACCTAATTTAGGTTCTGAAGCCTCTTGTTGGTGTCCAGTTGGGGAATATCAGAGGATGGCAATAGATTGGAAATGCCTCCAAAATTATCAGTGTCTTAAATAGTTCTCTCGGTTGGGTGGAAGAGTTCAGCAGTGACATAGAACTTGAACTTCAAACTGGCCTGGTCCACATGCAAGACTGAATGATACAAAGTCTACAAAGTCACAGTTTATTTAAAAGAATTATTAGAACTGGGCTTTTAGGGAAAATTTGGCAAATTAGCAGACTTATCATATTAAGGCATTACTAGGGTATTCCCTTGGTAATCCAGGTTTCCACTGAAAGGAACTAGATAAATAAAGAATGAGCAACATGTGGGGTTTACAGTTCAGCATAGGATGCAAACAGATCTGGAACAATCATACGATTCAGTCTTTTGCAACCTGGTGGTGTGCTTCATATGACCTGTTGGAGTTCTGGACCTCAACTCTGCAGAATTCTGAAGTGAACCTCATGGGTTTCTAACACTGAGGACTGTGTTGCCCTGTCTCCAGGGTTCCCTGTACTTCTGCAGTGCCATAAGCAACAAGGCACAAACCCAAATTTGCCCCAATCTCTGTCCATTTTGAAGTTATTAATTCATAAAAAAATTCAAAGTAATGATTTCCTCTGCTGTCCATTCTCCCTCCTGATAAAGAAAAGATGGGAACTTACTCTGGCCACTAGGGAGAGCCTGACATGTTCATTATTTTCATGTCATCTGCTCTTCTCGATGGCTGTCAGCAATTACATGCTGAGAAACTGTTTTTGGAGTATTGAACTCTCCTCGCTCCACCCTGTTCCCTGGGTCACAGGGGCTCAGTGATCTTAAGCCTTGCCTTCCTCAGGGAATTAGTAGATCTATGTTGTTTGTCTCTGCAGCTCATGTGATCTGTCAGCTGAATGTTCCTCTATGTGGGACAGACTGCTAAGTACTAGGTGTCTGTAACAAAGTGTAAGCACTGTCCCTTCCTCTTATGGTTCTTTTACTCTCATTGTACAGGCAAGAACCATACACATATAAACTAACTGATGATACAAGGTCATGGCAAGTTATTTCCTCTGGCAAACTCCTGGCTCCTCCATGGCTGGCTAGGATGTGCTTTATGTGTTTCAGTGGCATGTTTGCAGAGTCCCCAGCATGTGGCATGCTGTGTTGCCTCCTCACTTACTCCTCTGTCTCCTGCATGGGTTTCATGCAGATGTGGACTGTGTCTACAGTATTAACTATTGAGTATCTAATCTATAGTAAGTGTTTAATAAACATTTCTTGCATAAGTGAGTGAGGCAGACAAGTGCTACAGGGGTGCCAAGGCTGGGAAGACTAGGAAGTTCATCATGAGAAGCTAAGTCTCAAGTTGAGCCGTAAAGGATGGGCAGGGCCTAGAGGATGGAGACAGCAGGTGGAAGCCCTGGGAGAGTGTTCTATGTGGCGTAGAGCAGGAGTGAGGCCCAGTACTGGGAGAAGGCAAGGTAAGCCAGGGTCGAGGGAGCAGAGTGCAACAGTATGGATGTCTAGAGAGGCAGATTCAACATGTCCTCATCCCTCCTTTTCTCCTATGTCTACATAGGGAGCTTCTATTTCTCTACTAAATGACTTCCAGTTAACGCAAAAGGAACATGAATAGAAGGCAAATTTCTCCTATTTTATCAATTAATTTCTATATCATTCATGCATATGTAAACACACAAATAAATTTACACATTTAAGAAACCATTAGGTTTATTATACAGTAAGAAGTGTTGCCAGGAAACCAGTTGTCAAGCAAAGCTATATTTTGAAGAGTGGGAGGTGTATAATTATCTTTAAATACTTTCTCTGGATAGTAATTACCCCACCCCCTCCCCAGCCCTAATCCACATGACTCTCCTGAACAGCTCTGCGCAGGAGCAACCTGATTTATTGGGACTGGGGCAAAGCAGTTCCAAATCCACGTGACAAGTCTGACCTAATAATGCCCCACAGCTGCTACCCACAAACTAGAGAAAAGTGGGGCTTGGTTCAGTTCCTAGTATTAAACTGACTCCAAGCTAGTTTCTACATACTACAAAAGAAAGCAACCTTGATTGGTTTGGACTCTGAATAACAATTATCTCTGAGTTCTATATTATGAGATTGTGTCTATTTAAAACATACTCTTTGCAAATATAATATAAGCTATTTAAGATCAAATATGACTTGGTCACCAAAATTCACATTTCTCTATAACATTAATAATCACAATTGCAAAAAGATCAGAAGTGCGGGCATGCAAGCACTTCTCAGTATCAAAATCTGGCAAATTACAGTGAAATTCATCCTTCAATAAGACTCCTAACATGTCTTCAGCATCCCCTTCCTTCTCTCCTGGGTGCAGTGTAGGCACTTATTAACTACATCATCTACTGAGTTAGTTATGTAGTTATGTGTTTTCAGTGAATGAAGAAAATGAAACTAAGAACAGGTTGTAAGCCCCTCTGTCACAGAATCATAAATGGAAAAGTATCTTTGGGAGCACCCAACTTCACGCTTCTCAATCATAGTTACATGTTAGAACAAGCTGGAGAACTTGTAAAAATGCCAGTGGTGTTTGGGGACTATTCTAAAATACCCAGCCCTCAGAAAATCAAATTCAACTGATTTGTTGTTGGGGTCTGAGAACTAGGGGTGTCAAATGGTTTTTAAAACTTCTCGAGGTAATCCTAGGTATAGGCAGTTTTGAGAATCACTGACAAAGGCCCCTAATCAAGAGACTGGGAACACTATATGGACAATGGGTGAACATCAAGGGATCCATGTGATGCATGAACTTTTATGTAAATGTGTGTGCATGGGATGTGTGTCCATTTTCAAACAGAGGATCTAAATATTCATCACATTCCCACAAGATTCCATGACTCCATAAAAGCCAAGAGCCTCTGATGCAGATAATCCTTGCTCTGAATGGTAAGGGTGCATAAAGTAAGGGCCATGATACCAGGCTGGGGAGAAAGCCAAGCCTGGCTCTCACTCCTAGAACACTGGTCAACCTGCTCAAATTCCACGGCCCATAGTTTTCTCTTCTGCAATAGGAGAATAATGCCTGCTTTGCAGAGTTATTTAAAGAATTGCAGAGAAGTCTTGAGAAGCACTTAAGATGGTATTGGGCATATTGGTGGTTTTGTTAATGGTAACCTTTACTAGTCCTATCACTATCACCACCAACCACTATTACTAATTCCTCTTGATATTTGCAATACTGTTTATAATAATGCCATTATTAAAAAGAAAAAGAAAAAAAAACAAAGTCACTTTGATTTATGGAGCACCTCAGCTTTGGTCTAGATGCCTTACATGGCATTCAATCCATGCCCACAACAGCACTGTGGGGTTGGCCCTGTCCCCATCTCACAGATGAGAAACCAAAGCTTAGAGAAGTTCAAGGGCATTCTCAGGGTCTCACAACTAAGCAGTGAGCCCAGGAACTTGATGGAGATCTTGTCTCCTTGCCACCAGGCTCTTCTACTCTAGTCACACCACACCAGTTAAGAGTGAAGAGAAGCCACTGTGGTATGCAAAGTGAGGGGCAGCCCCTGACTCTGTCCCAGTTGACTCTTGCCCTATGTCCTGAGGTAATCACAGGCAAAAGGTTGATTGGAAAGCTACCAATGGCAGGTGACCTGCTGGAGACACCAAGGTTTGGCAGTCACAGGCCACATAGTCAAATGCACAACCCTGTTATAAACAGACGTGGCTCACATTACCAGGCCCATACCATCTGCCTGCCCTCACAGTCCCTGTTGGGCCTGGGTGACAAAGACACAAGCTGCAGCTTGTTTAACTCTCTGAGACCCTCAGCTGCCAACTTCCCAGAGGGGATTTTGAATTCATCAGGCCTTACTACAGCCTCCAGGTGGCCTCACCCAGAACAGATGAGGATGAGATGAGCAAAAATACAGGCAAGAGGAAAATAGCACCTGAACCCAAGGAAGTCTTGAGAAGCACTTAAGATGGTATTGGGCATATTGGTGGTTTCGTTAATGGTAAACTTTACTAGTCCTATCACTATCACCACCAACCACTATTACTAATTCCTCTTGATATTTGCAATACTGTTTATAATAATGCTATTATTAAAAAAGACTAGTCCCCCAAGGCTAGTTAGGGCTCATCACCCTGTTCTGGACCACTAGAAGGGGGTCCACCATGCATCTTTCCTGGGGAGGAAGCTACATTCCAGAATCCTGGGAGGCAATTAGTCTGGTGGGTGGTTAAAAGATCAGACTTGAACAACTTGGTTTCCACTTTTGGCTGGTTGATTTGGGCAGATTACTGGTCTCTGAACATCCTTCCTCATCTAGAAAATCAGCTTGACCATTATAATACCAAGTCTCACAGAATTACTGTGAAGGGTAAATAGGATAATGCATACACAGTCTTTGATGCACAGTAGATGCTCAATAAATGTTTATTATGATTTAATTAGATATCCCTTTCCTATAGGATTGGCCCTAATTGTTCTGGAAGGAGTAGATGGGAGAACTGTCAAGGGAGTGAGGGAGTGCTGGGTCTTTTTTCTCCAGATGTGATAATTACTGTTTTCTTTCTCCTCTTCCCTCTCTGTTCCCCTCTCAACCCTGCTTGGACCCCACTTCTCTCCTGAAACTGCCAGACACGGCCAATAAGGCCCTATTGGCCCTTTTCACTGCAGAGATGCTCCTGAAGATGTACAGCCTGGGCCTGCAGGCCTACTTTGGGTCCCTCTTCAATCGGTTTGACTGTTTCATCGTGTGTGGGGGCATCTTGGAGACCATCCTAGTGGACACCAAGATCATGTCTCCCTTGGGCATCTCTGTGCTGAGATGTGTCCGGTTACTGAGGATATTTAAAATCACAAGGTATGTGATGCTTCAGTTTCCCTTGGAAATAGGCTTGGCGAGAAGTTTTCCAGAAGACAGGGGATATAGGCAGGCCTGGGTGGGAGAGGAGCTACTATATCTGGGAGGGTTGGACCCCAGCTCCTATGCAACAGAGATGAGCTTTGGGTCATTAGGTTGATACGTTGTTTAGAAATTTTGTAGGTTGCTAACACCAGAGGCTCAACTTAGTGCCTGAAGTCAATCAGGGATTCAGTCACATAAAAACTAAAAAGTGGACCACCAAGGTGACTGGGACGCAGTCTCCTCTGACCTTTCCTTCACCAGCCTTGTGCTGATTCCACCCCAAGGTCACAAGATGGCTTCTGAAGATGAGCCATCATGTTCAAAGTCAAGGCAGGAAGTAAAAATAGGGGCAAAAGGGAGAACCCAATCTCAGAGTAACTTCTTTACACTCAAGAATCTCTCCCAGACTCACTAGTTAGGAAGGATAGTGTTTAAAAATAACTAACAGGTGTTGGGGAGCATATGCAGAAACTGGAACCATTGTGCACTGTGGGAGGGAGTGTGAAATGGTGTGGTCATTGCACAGCAGTTCCTCAAAAATTTAAGTGGAATTACCATATGATCCAGTAATTCCACTTCAGGGTATATACCCAATGGCATTGAAAGCAGAATCTCAAAAAGATATTTCAATATCCATGTTCATAGCAGAATTAGTCACAAGAGCTAGAAGGTCTGTACACCACAAATGTCCATCAATATTTGGATAGACAAAATGTGGTGTAGGCATACAGTGAAATATTACTCAACCATAAAAAGGAAGGAAATTCTGCAATGTGCTGCACTGTGGATAAACACTGAGGACATCATACTAAGTGATAAGTATGAGTGAGATAAGTCAGTCATAGACAAATGCTGTATGACTCCACTTACCTCATGTACCTGCAGTAGTCAAACCATAGAGGCAGACAGTGGAAGAGTGAGTGCAAGTGCAGGGGACAAAAGGGAAAGGGAAGTGGGTAACAAAGCTTCATTTTTACAAGATGAAAAGTTCTAGAGATGGTAGTGGTGTTGACACAACATTATGAGTGTATTTAATAGCCCTGAAATGTACACTTAAAAATGGTTTAGATGATCGTTTTTTGTTATATAAATTTTAGCACAACTTTTAAATTTGGAGATTAAAAATCTCTCCCAGAAATCTCACCAAGGGATTCTGTTCTCATTGGCCCCCACAACTGTGAGGAAGGCTGAGAAATGGAGTGTTTTAATCAGACGTGGGCTGCTGCAAATGCAGTGGAGA
Source organism: Sciurus carolinensis (assembly GCF_902686445.1). Classification (NCBI taxonomy): domain Eukaryota; kingdom Metazoa; phylum Chordata; class Mammalia; order Rodentia; family Sciuridae; genus Sciurus; species Sciurus carolinensis. The sequence goes on from NC_062216.1 coordinate 68,506,023, forward strand.
TTCGTTAACTGTAGAGCAAGGTGATGGGTATGGTGGCACAGGTGGCTTTCATCCCCCAGCCTCGGATCCTAGGTCACAGTGCCAGGGTCATGGAGACTCTGCTTCTCAGACCGCTGGTAGTTCCCAGGTCTGGACTGGAGCTTCTGGGCTGCTGATGCTGCCCCTGCTCCAGCTCCTGAGTGCGCCAGCTCCAGGTCGCGCCTACCTGTGGCTCTTGGACTACCCAGTGCCCATCTGCTGGCAGGAGGTGAGGTCCGGTGGCGTCCCACAGTCGGCGCCACACTGAGGATGCTGCGGGGGCAGGGCGAGGAGAGGACTACAGCTTGGGACTAGGGCCAGCAGGGTTTGGGGAACCAGGAACTCTGCGCTGAAATGTCAGCAGGGGTCAGGAACCTGGGCACAAAGATCGATGCGCACTGATGTCCACTGGGACCAAAATGTCATTTTGAAATTCATGACCACCATTACTTTATAGGAATGTTTTCAAGATTAAATGAGTTGTGTACATAAAGTTCTTAGCATGCTGCCTGACACAAACAAGGACGTCAGTAAGTTATTAGCTGCTATCAAAAATCATTATCTTGAGCTGGGTGTGGTGGTGCACATCTGTAATCCCAGGGCCTCAGAAGATGTGGCAGGAGGATCTCAAGTTCAAAACCAGCCTCAGAGCAAGGCACTAAGCAACTCAGTGAGACCCTGTCTCTAAATAAAATACAAAATAGGACTGGGGGTATGGGTCAGTGGTTGAGTACCACTGAGTTCAAATCCAGGTAACCCCCCCCCACAAAAAAATCATCATCTGCACCATCATGCACATGCTCCTCTGATTTCTACAAGATATATAACATAAAGCTATTCACAGCAAGTAGCTGATAAATATTCTTGCCTTGCTTTTTTTTTCTCTTGATACCAGCAATTGAACCCCAGGGGCACTTAACCACTGAGCCACATCCCCAGCACTTTTTCTATTTTATTTAGAGACAGGGTCTAGCTAAGTTGCTTAGGGTCTTGCTAAATTGCTGGGGCTAGCTTTGAACTTGTGGTTCTCCTGCCTCAGCCTCCCAAGCAGCTGGGATTACAGGCCTGTGCCACTGCACCTGGCTTGTCTTGGTATTTTTGTCTTGGTTTTCTGCTGTTGTCTTTCTTCCTATCCCTCGTTCTCTCCATCCTCTCTCTCTCCCTCTCCCTCATCCTCTCCCTCTTCCTCTACCCCTTTCTCCTTCTCCTTCCTACTGGGGATCAAACCCAAGCTCAGCATTCCAAGCAAATGCTTTATTACTGAATGATATCCCCAGTCCCAATAATTGGAGGTTTGAAGTGAAGAAATTAGGAATGCCTGTTAGGGAGGAATTTATTGGACAGAACAAGATCTGTCTTAGTATACAAAGACAATTTTACATTATTAAAAATGTATGGTGACCATCACAGAGCGACCCCACCTGACCACCACGCCGAGGTCTGTCGCCATCACGTAGCAAGCCGGCAAACGAGTCAGCCCGCCTGCATCATGGAGCTCGCCAGAGGCTTCTTTATAGGCTCATGCAGGCATTTTGAATTACTCCTGAGAGCGTGGCCATCATCATTGGAAGGGCAGCTCCCTTCCTGAGACACCTACAGGAGACTAGAAGACCTTTGACAAGACCCAGGAGTTAAGAAGAGGAGGTACTGAGAGACTTGGGACCAACTCAGAGCCACTGGGTGAGTCTCTCCCACTGGTCAGGCTCCCTGGATGGGGGGGTAGTCTCGAAACGCAGGGAACTTCATGGACTAGAGTGGCCCAGTGAGACTCCCCTGCTGGAGCCGAGGACCCAGTCAACCAGGAGCATTGTAGAGGAGGGTCACACAGCCAGAGACTTCGATGCAGAGTGAGGGTCTGAGACCCAAGTGGTTGCTCCGGTCCCCAGGGAACGGAGCAGAGGAGGGCCGCTCAGCGAGGGAGTCCCTTGCAGGGCCAGGCTCCCCAGCACAGGCAGTAGGTCAGGACCCCTGGGAACATCGCATAGGAGGACTTCCCAGTCCAGGTGGTAGTTCTAGACTGAAGGGAACTTCTTGGAGCAGAGATGACCAGCGAAACTACCCCACCAGGTGAGTCTTCCCCACTGGGTGAGGTTTTCCCACCAGGGCAGTAGAACCAGAGACACAGGCCCAGACCAGATGTACCCCAGTCTGCAGTCTAGTCCCACTTTGTCTGACCATCAGTCAATAAGTGGAGGCTCCTCGGCCCACTAATAGGGAATATACCCCACCTGAAGGCCACCACCCCTAGAGTGACAACTTCCTAGTGGAGCACCGCATTATCAAGTTCCTCCAAGACTTCAGGCTACTGAAGGCTAAGAGGTGAGTTATTGGAAATTTACAGAGACAATATTAGTCAATAGAGCAAATCTGCAATATCCCAGAGTTTCACTACTGGATGGGTAGATACCTGAGCAATATGAGAAAACAAGGGAAGAAAGTGTCCCAAACAAACCTAGAGGGTAAAGCAATAAAATCCAATGACAGCATGGCAGAAGAAGTGTCAGAAAGGGAGTTCAGAATGTACATAATTAAAATGATCGGGGAAGCAAACAAGGAGATGAAAGAGCAAATGCAGGCATTGAATGATGAGATGAAACAGCAAATGCAGGCATTGAATGATGAGATGAAACAGCAAATGCAGGCATTGAATGATGAGATGAAACAGCAAATGCAGGCATTGAATGATCACACCAATCAATAGTTAAAAGAGCAAATACAGCAAGCAAAAGATCACTTCAATAAAGGGTTAGAGATATTGAAAAAAAAACAAACAGAAATCCTTGAAATGAAGGAAACAATAAACCAAGTTAAAAACTCCATAGAAAGCACAACCAATAGGATAGAACACATGGAAGACAGAACCTCAGACATTGAAGACAAAATATTTAATCTTGAAAATAAAGTTGACAAACAGAGAAGATGGTAAGAAATCATGAACAGAATCTACAAGAACTATGGGATATCATGAAAAGGCCAAATTTAACAATTACCGGGATTGAGGAAGGCGTAGAGAAACAAACCAAAGGAATAAACAATCTATTCAATGAAATAATATCAGAAAATTTCCCAAATCTGAAGAATGAAATGGAAAATCAAGTGCAAGAGGCTTATAGGACTCCAAATACACGAAATTACAACAGACCCACACCAAGGTACATTATAATGAAAATACCTAACATACAAAATAAAGACAGAATTTTAACGGTTGCGAGAGAAAAGAATCAAATTACATTCAGGGAGAAACCAATACAGATATCAGCAGATTTTTCAATCCAGACCCTAAAAGCTAGAAGGGCCTGGAACAACATTTTTCAAGCCCCGAAAGAAAATGATGCCAACCAAGAATCTTATACCCAGCAAAACTTACCTTCAGATTTGACGACAAAATAAAATCCTTCCATGATAAACAAAAGCCAAGAAAATTTACTAAAAGAAAGCCAGCATTACAGAACATTCTCAGCAAAATATTCCATGAAAAACAATGATGTAAATCAGCAAAAGGAGGAACTACCCTAAAGGAACAGCCAAATAAAGGAGAAACCAAGTTGTGTCAAAAAAAAAAAAAAAATGAGCCAAATGACCGGGAATACAAATCATTTCTCAGTAATAACCCTGAATGTTAATGGCCTGAACTCATCAATCAAAAGGCATAGACAGGCAGATTGGATTAAAAAGAAAGATTCAACAATTTGCTGCCTGCAAGAGACTCATCTCATAGAAAGAGATACCCACAGACTAAAGGTGAAAGGATGGGAAAAAACATACCATGCCCATGGACACAGCAAAAAAGCTGGAGTATCCATCCTCATTTCAGATAACATGGACTTCAAGCCAAAGTTAGTCAGAAGGGATAAAGAAGAACATTTCATATTGCTTAAGGGAAGCATAAATCAGCAAGACATAACAATCATAAATATCTATGCCCCAAACAGTGGCTCATCCATATACATCAAACAAATCCTTCACCAATTCCAGAAATCAAATAGACCACAACACAATAATAGTAGGTGATTTTAACACACCTCTCTCACCACTGGACAGATCCTCCAAACAAAAATTGGACAAAGAAACCATAGATCTCAAAAACACAATCAAAATTTAGACTTAACGGACATATATAGAATATACCATCCAACAAAGAACAAATACACTTTCTTCTCAGCAGCACATGGATCCTTCTCTAAAATAGACCATATTTTATGCCACAAAGCTAATGTTAGCAAGTACAAGAAGATAGAGATACTACCTCTTATTCAAGCAGATCATAATGGATTGATATTAGAAATAAATGACAGAGTTAAAAAAAGAAACTTCTCCAACACCTGGAGATTAAATAATACACTATTGTATGATGAATGGATAACAGAAGACATCAGGAAGGAAATTTAAAAATTCTTAGAGGTAAATGAGAACAAAGAAACATCATATCAAAATCTCTGGGACACTATGAAAGCAGTACTTAGAGGAAAATTTATTTCATGGACAGCATTCAATAAAAGAAGAAAAAATCAACAGATAAATGACCTAGCACTACAGCTCAAAGTCCTAGAAAAAGAAGAACAGAGCAACACCAAAAGTAGTAGAAGACAGGAAATAGTTAAAATCAGAGCTGAAATCAATGAAATTGAAACAAAACAAACAATCAAAAAAATTGACAAAATAAATAGTTGTTTCTTTGAAAAAATGAACACAAAATTGATAAACCCTTGGCCACACTAACAAAGAGAAGATGAGAGAAAACCCAAATTACTAAAATTCGGAATGAACAAGGAAATATCACAACAGACATGAGTGAAATACAAACCATAATTAGAAACTATTTTGAAAATCTATACTCCAACAAAATAGAAAATCTCGAAGACATCAAGGTTTCTAGAGACATATGAATTACCTAAACTGAACCAGGAGGGCATACACAATTTAAATAGATCAGTTTCAAGTAATGAAATAGAAGAGGTCATCAAAAGCATACCAACAAAGAAAAGTCCAGGACCAAATGGGTTCTCAGCCGAGTTCTACAAAACCTTTGAAGAAGAACTCATTCCAATGCTTCTCAAAGTATTTCATAAAATAGAAGAGGAGGGAACTCTCCCAAACTCATTCTATGAAGCCAATATCACACTGATACCTAAACCAGACAGAGACACATCAAGGAAAGAAAATTTCAGACCAATATCCTTAATGAACATTGATGCAAAAATTCTCAACAAAATCTAAGCAAATCGCGTACAAAAACATATTAAAAAGATAGTGCACCACGATCAAGTGGGTTTTATCCCAGGGATGCAAGGTTGGTTGAACATTCTGAAATCAATAAAAAAGCATTTGATAAAATACAGCACCCCTTCATGCTCAAAACACTAGAAAAAATTGGGGTAGTGGGAACATTCCTTAACATTGTATAGGCCATCTATGCTAAGCCCATGGCTAATATCATTCTAAATGGTGAAAAACTGAAAGCATTCCCCCTAAAAACTGGAACAAGGCAGGGATGCCCTCTTTCACCATTTCTATTCAACATTGTCCTCAAAACTCGAGCCAGAGCAATTAGACAGACCAAGGAAATTAAAGGGATATGAATTGGAAAAGAAGATGTCAAACTATCCCTATTTGCTAATGACATGATTATATATTTAGAGGAACCAGGAAATCCCACCAGAAAACTTTTAGAACTCATAAGTGAATTCAGTAAAGTACCAGGATATAAGATCAATGCTCATAAATCCAATGCATTTTTATACATAAGTATGAATCTTCAGAAAGAGAAGTTAGGAAAACTACCCCATTCACAATAGCTTCAAAAAAAAGATAAAATACTTGGGAATCAATCTCACAAAAGAGGTGAAAGACCTCTACAATGAGAACTACAGAACACTAAAGAAATAAAGAAAATCTTAGAAGATGGAAAGATCTCCCATGTTCTTGGATAGGCAGAATTAATATTGTCAAAATGGCCATACTACCAAAAGTGCTATACAGATTCAACGCAATTCCAATTAAAATCCCAATGATGTACCTTACAGAAATAGAGCAAGCAATTATGAAATTCATCCTGAAGAATAAGAAACCCAGAATAGCTAAAGCAATCCTTAGCAGGAAGAGTGAAACAGGGGGTATCGCAATACCAGACCTTCACCTATACTACAAAGCAATAGTAACAAAAACAGCATGGTATTGGTACCAAAATAGACAGGTAGATCAATGGTACAGAATAGAGGATACGGACACTAACCCAAATAAATACAATTTTCTCATACTAGACAAAGGTGCCAAAAATATGCAATGGAGAAAAGATAACCTCTTCACCAAATAGTGCTGGGGAAACTGGAAATCCATATGCAACAGAATGAAACTAAACCCATATCTCTCACCCTGCACAAAACTCAACTCAAAATGCATCAAGGACCTTGGAATCAGACCAGAGACCCTGCATCTTATAGAAGAAAAAGTAGGTCCAAATCTTCAACATGTCGGCTTAGGATCAGACTTCCTTAATAGGACTCCCATAGCACAAGAAATAAAAGCAAGAATTAATAACTGGGATAGATTCAAACTAAAAAGCTTTCTCTCAGCAAAGGAAACTATCAGCTTGCAAAGAGAGAGCCTACAGAGTGGGAGAAAATCTTTGCCACTCATACTTCAGATAGAGCACTAATTTCCAGAATATATAAAGCACTCGAAAAACTCTATACCAAGAATACAAATAACTCAATCAACAAATGGACTAAGGAAATGAATAGACACTTCACAGAAGAAGGTCTACAAGAAATCAACAGATATATGAAAAAATGTTCAACATCCCTAGTAATAAGGGAAATGCAAATCAAAACTACACTAAGATTCCATCTCACCCCAATGAGAATGGTGATTATCAACAATACTAGCAACAATAGGTGTGGGCGAGGATGTGGGGAAAATGGTACACTCATACTTTGCTGGTGGGACTGCAAATTAGTGCAGCCACTCTGGAAAGCAGTGTGGAGATTCCTTAGAAAACTTGGAATGGAACCACCATTTGACCCAGCTATCCCACTGCTTGGCCTATACCCAAAGGACTTAAAATCAGCATACTACAGAGATTCAGCCATAACAATGTTCATAGCTGCTCAATTCACAATAGACAGATTGTGGAACCAACCTAGATGCCCTTCAATTGATGAAAGGATAAAGAAAATGTGGTATATATATACAATGGACTATTACTCAGCCATAAAGAATAATAAAATTATGGCATTTGCAGGCAAATGGATGAAATTGGAGAATATCATGCTCAGTGAGATAAGCCAATCTCAAAAAACCAAAGGACAAATGATTTCACTGATAAGCGAATGAGACACATAATGAGGGACAGGAAGGGGGCAAGAATGGAGGAAGGAGGGACTGTATAGAGGGAAAAGAGGGGTGGGAGGGGTGGGGGGAAGAAAAAAAATAACAGAATGAATCAAAAACTATTACCCTAGGTAAATGTATGATTACACAAATGGTATGCCTCTACTTCATGTGCAAACAGAGAAACAAGATGTATCCCATTTGTTTACAATAAAAATAAATTTTAAAAATGTATGGTATTATAAATTCTGTATACAAATTAAATATTTCTAACCCCCCCAAAAATGCTTTCATTTGTTTATCTGATTTTTCAACTTTTGTATTTGTTTAGGGTAATATCAGAGATAAACCTCTGTGGCACAAATCTTATCCCAGATGTCTGTCATATTCAAATCTGCCAGGTCCTGGATCCCATGTCTTTCTTTTCCAAGGTTACTCCCTCATCTCCTAGAGCATATGCTCCTGCAATTTTCTAAGTATATGAGCAATACAGATATATAATACATGATACATACATATGAGAGATATGTATTTTTAAAGTCTTTGCATGCCTGAAAATATCTTTATTTGATCCTTTGCCTTTTTTTGGATAATGTGGCTAGAAATTTTAAAAGTCTAGCTTAAGAATTCTGTTCCTGGTATTGTGATACCCCCTGCTTCACTCTTTCTGCCAAGGATTGCTTTAGCTATTCTGGGTTTTTTATTCTTCCAGATGAATTTCATAATTGCTTGCTCTATTTCTGTAAGGTACATCATTGGGATTTTAATTGGAATTGCATTGAATCTGTATAGAACTTTTGGTAGTATGGCCATTTTCACAATATTAATTCTTACTATCCAAGAACATGGGAGATCTTTCCATCTTCTAAGGTTTTCTTGAATTTCTTTCTTTAGTGTTCTGTAGTTCTCATTGTAGAGGTCTTTCACCTCTTTTGTGAGATTGATTCCAAGTATTTTATTTTTTTGGAAGCTATTGTGAATGGGGTAGTTTTCCTAATTTCTCTTTCTGAAGATTCATCGCTTATGTATAAAAATGCCTTAGATTTATGTGCATTGATCTTATATCCCGCTACTTTACTGAATTCACTTATGAGATCTAAAAGTTTTCTGGTGGAATTTCCTGGTTCCTCTAAGAATACAATCATATCATCAGCAAATAGGGATGGTTTGAGTTCTTCTTTTCCTATTCGTATCCCTTTAATTTCTTTGATCTGTCTAATTGCTCTGGCTAGAGTTTCAAGGACGATGTTGAATAGAAGTGGTGAAAGAGGGCATCCCTGCCTTGTTCCAGTTTTTAGGGGGAATGCTTTCAGTTTTTCACCATTTAGAATGATATTAGCCATGGGCTTAGCATACATGGCCTTTACAATGTTAAGGAACGTTCCCACTATCCCTATTTTTTCTAGTGTTTTGAGCATGAAGGGGTGCTGTATTTTATCAAATGCTTTCTCTGCATCTATCGAAATAATCATGTGATTCTTGACTTTAAGTCTATTGATATGGTGAATTACATTTATTGATTTCCTGATGTTGAACCAACCTTGCATCCCTGGGATAAAACCCACTTGATCATGGTGCACTATCTTTTTAATATGTTTTTGTATGCGATTTGCTAAAATTTTGTTGAGAATTTTTGCGTCAATGTTCATTAAGGATATTGGTCTGAAATTTTCTTTCCTCGATGTGTCTCTGCCTGGTTTAGGTATCAGGGTAATATTGGCTTCATAGAATGAGTTTGGGAGGGTTCTCTCCTCTTCTATTTTGTGGAATACTTTGAGAAATATTGGAATGAGCTCTTCTTCAACTCTACTACAAAGCAATAGTAACAAAAATGGCATGGTATTGGTACCAAAATAGAAAGGTGGATCAATGGTACAGAATAGAGGACACAGACACAAACCCAAATAAATACAATTTTTTCATAGTATACAAAGGGGCCAAAAATATGCAATGGAGAAAAGATAGCCTCTTCAACAAATGGTGCTGGGAGAATTGGAAATCCATATGCAACAGAATGAAACTAAACCCATATCTCTCACCATGCAGAAAACTAAACTCAAAATGGATTAAGGACCTCGGAATCAGACCAGAGACCTTGCATCTTATAGAAGAAAAAGTAGGTCCAGAGCTTCAACATGTCAGCTTAGGACCAGACTTCCTTAACAGGACTCCCATAGCACAAGAAATAAAAGCAAGAATTAATAACTGGGATAGATTCAAACTAAAAAGCTTTCTCTCAGCAAAGGAAACTCTCAGCAATGCGAAGAAAGAGCCTACAGAGTGGGAGAAAATCTTTGCCACTCATACTTCAGATAGAGCACTAATCTCCAGAATCTATAAAGCACTCAAAAAACTCTACACCAAGAATGCAAATAATCCAATCGACAAATGGGCCAAGGAAATGAATAGACACTTCACAGAAGAAGATCTACAAGCAATCAACAAATATATGGAAAAATGTTCAACATCTCTAGTAATAAGAGAAATGCAAATCAAAACCACCCTAAGATTCCATCTCACCCCAATTAGAATGGCGATTATCAAGAATACAAGCAACAACAGGTGTTGGCGAGGATGTGGGGAGAAAGGTACACTCTTACATTGCTGGTGGGGCTGCAAATTAGTGCAGCCACTCTGGAAAGCAGTGTGGAGACTCCTTAGAAAACTTGGAATGGAACCACCATTTGACCCAGCTATCCCACTCCTTGGCCTATACCCAAAGGACCTAAAATCAGCATACTACAGAGATACAGCCACATCAATGTTCTTAGCTGCTCAGTTCACAATAGCCAGATTGTGGAACCAACCTAGATGTCCTTCAACTGACGAATGAATAAAGAAAATGTAGTATATATATACAATGGAATATTACTCAGCCATAAAGAATGATAAAATTATGGCATTTGCAGGCAAATGGATGAAACTGGAGAATATCATGCTAAGTGAGATAAGCCAATCTCAAAAAACCAAAGGACGAATGATATCGCTAATAAGTGGATGATGACACATAATGGGGGGTGGGAGGGGTTAGTGTTAGGGTTAGAGTTAGGGTTAGGGAGGGGGGCAAGAATGGAGGAAGGAAGGACTGTATAGCAGGAAAAGAGGGGTGGGAGGGGTGGGGGAAGGGAAAAAAATAACAGAATGAATCAAACAACATTACCTATGTAAATTTATGATTACACAAATGGTATGCCTTAACACCATGTACAAACAGAGAAACAACATGTATCCCATTTGTTTACAATAAAAAATAAAAATAAAAAAATAAAAAAATAAAAAAAAAAGAATTCTGTTCCTTCAGAATTACTTTGTTGCCTTCAGCAAACAATAGAGATGCTGAGAAATCCTATTCTGTTTCCTTGCTCTTCATAAGACACCTAGCCTATTTTCTTTTCCTCTGGAAAGTTTAGGATCTTCTTTTTATTTCTGCTCTTTCTATGGCTTCATGATATTGATCCTCGGTGTGGGTCTTCATTTTCCTCATTTGTTGTGCAGGCCATTGAATAGACCTTTTTTCATTTGGCAATATGTATCTTTCAGTTCCAGACTTTTTCTTTCATTTTTTTAAATAATTTCTTTCATTTTAATATTATTTCCTGTAATCTCTTTCAAGAAATATTTTGTATTTCCTAAATTGATTTTCTAATGTTCATATGTTTTATCTTCTATTTCTGTCTGCATTTGTTCTACCTTCAGAGAAATCTCCTTAATTTTATAGCCGAACCCTTCTTGTGATTTCTTTTTTCCCAGTGCTGGGGTAGAACCCAGTACCTCACACATGCTAGGCAAGTGCTCTACACTGAGCTACACCCCCAGCCCCTGAATTTTTTATTTTCCGGACTCATTTTCATTCTCTGATTGTTCATCTTGTCTTTGTCTTATGAATGCAGTGTCTCCTCTCTTTGGAGCTATTATAATTTTGTTTGTTTAAATTTTATTTTATTCCAAGTATTACCTTATTTCCTGCAGCAGCTTTTTTTTAAATTTTGTTTTGATCTATTTTTCATGCAGGAAACCCATCTTAATTATCAGATACTCTTTGACTGTCTGAGAATATTTTAAGGAGGAATCCTAAAAAGCTGGTTGATGGCTCTGTGTACTTGAGGTTTAGGACAGGGGACATCACTGTGGGGGGGGTCAGGCTAATGGTGGGCCTGGCCTGTTGGGTGGCTGTTGCACGTTGGAATCTGGAGGTCTTTCCTCTGGGCCTGGCTGCCAGCAGTCTGAGCTCAGAGCAGCTTCCTGTGTTCCCCAGGGAGAACTGCACCCCGTTCTCCCTCCTCCAGGAAGGGCTAATTGTTAAAGGGTCTGGGGAACCTTTGGCCTCTTTCCTGTCCATCGCTTCCTTCTGCCACCTTCAGATATATGAGTTCCTCCACTGCCCCAGCTATTTGCCCCCTCCTCCTTCTGCCTTGACTTTTGAAAGTGTTAACATCTCTTGTCCACTGAAGTTGCCTGTTTGTCCTTCAGAATTTGGAAAAAAATTTCCCTTTCCCACAATTTTTATATGGTTGGAGGAAAAGAAAAAGATAATATTGGACATAGTTCATGTATTGTGACCT